>NW_001865082.1:130540-170246 GCF_000002865.3 Monosiga brevicollis MX1
ACTCTGCAGGCAGGGTCTGCGCCACGCCGCCGTACATCCAACTGGAGCGCACCGCTTAGCTCGCATAGATTGCCAAATCGATCCTGTACTCACACCACAGTCATTCAGCCTTGAGTGCATCTGTTTAGTGCAAAAAGATCGAGAAAGCACGCATCTGCTGAACATGATCCAACCTTGACCTCCAGCTGAAGGTCTTCGAGTAGCCGATTTTTGCCTTCCACATTGCAGACAGCTAACCGTGCAATGATGCGGTGAGAGGCGCCGGATCGAGATGCTGGACATCACTGGCATCCACCGGAAACAGTCAAAAGGTGCCAATGCCACGTACAGATTTCTTGCGTTTTTGAGGCAACCAGGGCATTAGGGGCGTCCGCAGAAACAACAAGGGAGCAAGCGGCCGAATACTCTCGCTTTGGATTAGCTCTGTTGATGAACGCGCCCAGCAGAAAGATTTAGACAGGCCAGAATAATCAACAAGTGTGTCTTGCGCCGTACGCCAGCGGCGGGGCCTGATTTACCGTTGGGCCAGCGCAAAGACACGAACAGCACCGGCCAGCTTGAAAATCTTATCCGTTGTGACTTTAAGGACTTTGCCCTCAGGCTCCAAGACCATGTCGACCTGTCAGATCGGAACGAGCATCAGATGTCGATCAGTAGGGAAAAATGTGTGCATACATCGTGAGCAGTGCGACGTGAGTAGAAGCGTCACCTTTTCTTTCGTCACTGCGTGGTGAAGCGTGACGCTAAGGCGCCCGTAGCCGCGGGCCAACCATTGACTGGCATCGATGGGTTCAGCCTGGTCATGCCCAATCAGCGCCAGGTAGAGGGGGGGCACATGGCTGCCGGCTGGCACACGGGCAATGTCACCCGTGCTCTGAGACGTCAGAATCAGATGAGAATACGCGGTCCAGGTGATCGGGGTGCTTGGGGTCACTCAATCGAAAACCTCTTTTTTTAATCATTATTTTCATTCTTATCTTACCTGAACGGGCTCCGGTGTTGGCATGATCTGTTGAGAGCCAACCGAAGAACAGCACAAATTTTTTTCAAATGAGTGCGGGAGATCACTATCAAGTAATTTGATGCTTTGCACAGACATACCCAAAGAGCTGACACACGCAATGGGTCGTAAGAGACCAACAAATGGAGTGGAGGATTTAATATCACATGTGGTTGGGTTGCATCCTAAAAGTAGCCACACACGAGCCATGAGAGAGCCATCCAAATCGGCAATATTTTGTCTCCGCTTGAGGCAGCATTCTTGATGCATCAAGGCAAGAAAGGGATTGTGACTTAAAACGCACCTTGGGCGCCAGCTTGAACTGCAAATCTGCCGTGCCAGCATCGCCTTGAACAATAAAACTTGGCAGCTTGAGCGAAGGTCCATTGAGCTCGACGGAAATGGATGATTTGATTTGAAGGCGCGGCTACTCAGAGCGAATTATACGTCCAGTCCAAAAGTGCCGCGATCAGATGAGGTTTGAAAGACGGTTGGACGGGCCAGAATTGCAAGATGAAATGTGTGGCCATACCGGATTGGCGTTAAGCAGTGTGGCCACAAGCTTGTAGCCTCGCAAATCTAGACTCGCAAATAAAGGCACAAAAAGCACAGCAGGTCATCAAACATATGCCAGTGCTCAGGTTTGTGGCAAACAAGCGGGAGCTGGGCTCACATTCGTCAGCACAGAGCTCAAAATCCTGATCAACAATGTTGATTTCATAGTCACGATCCAAGGGTTGACCGTAAATCATTGGCACGAGATGGTCCCAGCTCGTCTCGCCACCCTAGCAAGGAAGCCACCGCGCGCGCGTGCGCGCTCGTACGTGATGAAACTGCTGAAATGTGCAAAACTGCATTGCGCCCAAAAGCAATTGCCGGCATGGCTTGTTCAGCCAAATTTCAACAGACCTTGCCCTCGAATTCAGGAAACAGCAGGCGGTGCGGCTGGCCAGGCAATGCGACCAAAGTAACGCTTGCTTGGCAAACGCTGCCCAGCACGACATCAACCTGCGCCAGTACAAAGTCAAGCAGGATAGCAGGTGGTTGAGAATGTACTAAATTCATGGACACGAAGAACTCGGTCAGCTCCATCGTGAGCAAAGAGCTTTGCTGCGTGCACCCCGTGCATATCGATGTACTTTGATCAGGCCTGGCAAAAACAGAAAAGCGTACTTTGAAGGTTTCGGGTGCGCAGGTGACCTTGAAATTGTACAGCAAAATGAAAGTCTCATCTTGGGAGAGCGTCTGGGCGAAGGCTCGAATGAGTGACAAGGCACCTCACCGTGCAAGGTTCACAGTCCGATTCACACATCCAACCTGAATCATTTGATCAGTGTCAAGCCTGGAGCGCGACGAGATTCGGACGGTCTCAGTCATCCACTTGGCCGGGGGTATAACGTTGCCGTGCCTGTCCATAACTCGAAGCTCCATGCCCTGATCTTCAGTCGCCATCGTGTTGCGGGCGTACTTTTCTTGTCGCAGCGTCACCTGTACGATCACAGGAAACATGTGAGAGCCAAACAACTGCGACTCGGCCAACAACAGCCGCGAATATGCCGGGGCAATGACACCCAACAGGGAAACATGCCTGAAGCTCGTGGGGCTCTCGGGGTTCAGCATGTACCACCAGAGTCAAGACAAAAAAGTCAGAGCCCTTGGCAGCCACAGGAAGCCGCAATCGATACGTGCTGGGCTGCCCGACCAGCTTAGGAACTTCAATGGGCGGCAGCCGACCGTGCTATATCAGTTAAAACACAGGGGCGGTTTATGAGAGAAATGTGCGGGCTTGCGTGGTCCGCAGGGCTGCTGATGATCGACATTCAAATCATGAAAAAGCACGGCAAAGATATGCGGTGCAACCGAACCTTGTAGTACTTGCGTGCACCATCGACCCAACTTTCAATCCGATGCATAAACTTGTCCGATGCAACAAGTTGTTTGCCATTCTACAATTGAGAATAACCCACGAAAAGCATCCGGCGAGATCAAGTCCACGTAACCGTTGCTTGGGCAATTGCACACTGCAGGTCTTATGGCGGATAAAGCAAAACAATTCCCATACCTCGGCCAGCATGGAAAAAGAGGCAGTGTCGATTTTCAGCCCAGCCGGTCGCGTGATAGAAAAGCTCGCTACGGTGGCCGTCAAAATGGGGGCACTTGAGAGGCTGACCTAGGTTTGGTCAACTAGCACAACAGCTGCCCTGACCCATCATCGTCATACCTTTCTTTTCGGCCGTCTCGAAGCGCTCGCCGTCAACTTCCAGTTGAACCTTGCCAAGTCGTTCGCTGCTGGGTTGAATTTGTAAAGACAGTACTGAGGCTTCCACCTGTATTCGAGGGTTTGAAAAGATACGCATAAGCAATTGAAGGTGATACTCGCTTGGCAGAATTATCATCAAGTCGTGCCAGTACCACCGCATCTTAATGCGGCAATTAACGTACATTTGGGACTATGTGTCGGCGGGCATCTTTCTCGGACGCGCCCGTGAAGGAATCGGCCAGAAGCTGCACTGAGAGCACGGCTTCTTGCGCGCCGTGCTTAGAGCTTGACACGTTAAGCGGTGGCGCCTCAGTTGGCACCAGCGTGCCCTCCTGTGCCAGTGCATGTAGGGTGGTCAATTCTGCAATACACAGGACATCGGGCAGGCAGATGGGTACATGTTCAAAGTTTGACAACAATTCGGTGCGCACCGGTGTCACAGAGTAGATTTTGGACAATGTTTTGCCATTCAAGTTGACTGTGGCCAACAGACGCCATGTCTTGCCCTATGCAATCGGTCACGAATGTGAGCCTCAATCCTTGCTGCCGTTACTTCCAACAGGCACACGCGAACGACTCTTTGACAAACCGCTTTGGGTCGTGTGATCAGACCAAAGGCATCGAGCACACGCATCTCGAGGAGAGGAAAAGGCTATATGGATCAAATGCATACGATGCATTGGGGTAAGACAAGTACTTTGCGATCGAGCTTATGCATTGGTATCATAAGGGGACCAACTTTGTAGTTTTCCATGGTGACAACCCCATCGACCACGCGGGGCGACATCAACTCGAGGCTAGCTGGGGCCCCAGGAATCAGCGTGAAGGCCACCGTGTCTTGGAATTTGTCATCCACTGTGACCTACATCACCCAAAACAGTTGCATTGACAGTGAGGCCATGGGACGGGATGTCGCAACGACCCCTGATGTGTGGATTCGTGCGGCAAATTCAAGGTCTGCACATGAACTTGGAGCATCGCTCAAACAAGACGGCACTGACGTAAATGCTGCCCTGCCAGGGGCCCGTGCCTTCCAGAGCCTCGCGAATTGGGTGCACATCACAAGTCATGTCATAACCATACGGGAACGTCCGAATGCGCTTGGCCTGCGAGTCGTTGATAGACAGCAGCTCGCTGGATAGGTTGATGTTGTCCAAGCGATGCTGGCAGATGTTTTCAAATTCGTCGTAAAACTTTAGCGCTACCTTTACTGTAGCCTGCGAGCTTAGCTCAAGCTGTCCGTCGCTAGGCTCGTTCAACTATCGGCCAAATATCGTTGCACGGCGATACATGAGCTATCTGACAAACGTTTGGGCACATGTAGGCAGTGGTAGTGGAAGTTGTGGTCACGTCAATGGTCCTACGGTCGTACCTCGGCTTTGACCTCTTGCATGGCGGCTGGGGTGAGCTCAAACGTCACGACAACGGGCGGGACATCAAAGAAGGATTGCGTGGGCTGTGTCCGATGAATCACTTGAAATGTCATACGCCACAGCCCGGCTCGCTTAAAGTGGAAGGCATTGAAATAGCGGTACTTGACCTCTTTGGCGTCGTACGGATCGCCGGCTTGCGTAAACTCTTCCTCATCGGGGCCCTTGTGTTCCAAGATAAGACGCACGAAAATCCGCTTGTACACGTCTGAGCTGACTGGCTTTCCAGAGCTTGACAAGACATTGACGTCAATGGGCCCTGCAAACATTTTTTTCCGGGGCGCAAGGGCGGGCAATCCCAGTGCAAAATGAATAGATTGTGCATGGTCCAGAGCAGATATCAGCGAAGGCAGCGCGCAAATGTCGCTCTCCATGCCGAGCAAGGCAGCTCATACCAATATGTGAACCAGCAGTAAACTTGTCAACACGATCAAGACTGAGACACGATCCTTCGTATTCTCCTTTCTTGGGCCACAACAGTTCCATCTATTCACGCCCGAAGGTCAGCTTTGTGATGCAGCGCTGAAATGAACAACCATGGTGTACAAGCAAGCACGGACCGACTGCGGCAGGCGCTTTCGCTCTGTTTGAAGGAGCTTGTCGAACTCGTCACGTTCCAAAATGCTCGCCTGACCAAAGCAAAGCAAAGATATGAGATTTGTCAGTATCGCTGAGTGAAGAGCAGAAGCATGCTCTTGTGATCACTGCTTGGCCAACAGCAGGCGGCAGCTTGGATTAGAGAGCTTGGCATACCCGTCGCCAGCCGGAAAAGTCGCGCATGGGCACGTCGATCATGTCACCAAGCACTTCGGCTGGCTCTTGGCGACACCGAACGAAGGACCGCATGCCCGCCGTGTGAACAACCTCTGCAGATTGTCCCTTGTAGTTGCCCTGCACATATATTCCTAGGACCACGCCACAATGCCAGGCGCGCTTGCTCTTCCACTGTCAATGGCAAGAATGCACCAACAAAGTCGATTAAGACATGATCCATTGGATACATGATGTGAGATTGGTCGCAGAGGTAAAGTTTGAAGGCGCGAACAACATGGTGCGCTAAAGGGGACAAACCTTCACAAGCGTTTTCTTTTTCAACGTCGTTCTGCCCAGTCGGGCCTTGCTGAAGATGGTGTACATTTGCTCATTGATGACCTCGGTTTCTTGCGCATTTTGATATTGGATTTCCTTGTCCAAGTCTCGGTGGCATTCCTCCAACCACTGCCGTCGTTAGGATCACGAGTAAGTGGACAGAGTTTTTGAAAGCAGGAAAAACAAACCAACCAACAAAGCAAAGCACCAAAATGCAACGCATTGGGCTGACGAACCTGAAGGTAGGTTCGCGAAATGTTACGGCCGGCGCTTTTCACCAGGTCCCCCTCCTGAGTGAAGACACCAAACGTGCATTCGTCACTGTTCAGTTGCTCCTGCATATGCAAAGTCAAAAAGGGTGGGTGAGGGCGTGCTTTTGTGCTCCTTAAAAACGGGTGTGCAATTTCCGTGCCACTCAGAAGACTGACGCGAGCATTCTGTAATAGCGTGAGCTTGTTGGTCGTGACGGTCCATGGCGTGCCAAACCACAGCGTGCCCGTCTGTCGATGGAAGACTTCCGCGGCAAACGATCTGCATTGGACAATTTGCGTCGCAAGTGAAGAGCGCGCGTGATTTTAGAAGGGGCCATTGAGTGTTTGGTAGCCAGCATGGACCTACGATGCCGTATTGGGCTTGTACTCGCGATTCAAGATTGAGCAAAAATTAAGCCTATTCAGTGGAAGATGAGAGGAAGGGCACTGCATGCGCAAAGGGGTATGACGGTGAGTTCACGTACGAGGAAACAGTGGCGTTGCCAATGAGACGGCCATTCCAGTAAATGACAAAAATGGGTCGCAGTGTCCCATCATCGGCATCCACCACAGGCGACTCATCAGCTTCGTTGACCTCATGCTCGTCCAAATCCTCCGCATCGTCCACATCCATGTTGTCGTCGCCGTTGTTGGTCTTCATTGACTTGGGAGCGGCCAGCATTAGCTTTGACTATTGAACCGTGCGCGCGGCGTAATCTTTATCAGACGCTCGAAGAGTCGCTGGGACAGGAGGACCGAAGTGTGCAAGAAACAAAAAAACACAACAAAACAAAAATCACATGAAGACTGATTCGAAAATCATGGGCATTCACTTACGCGGTTGGGCAGGGTTTCGTGATCTTGCACAAAGGGATGGTAGCGCAGCTGGCCCTGAACTACGCGTAATGGCGCCGTTCCATTGGCAGGGACTTCGATTTTAAAGTTAAAAAAGCGCTGAGCAGAGCGCAAGACACTGCACGGCAAAACCAAAAATCAAACAAACGAACAAAAAACGATTAGTGAGGTTTCCCGCCTGAAAGTTTGGGGTGAACATGTGTCCATGCAGGTGCATCCCGGGTCAGGTCAAACCAAGTTTCAACGTCGGGCTCGCTCAGGTCGGCCAGGTCAATGTCGCCAACCAGTTCTCCATCAATCTTCACCTGGTACCGAAGTTTGACCACAATACTGGCAGACCAAGGGGTTTGGGAGAAAGAATCATCAATCGAACAAAGGTACCATGGATGAGTGGCCAAGACGGCGGGCTCAGGCGAGGTGTGTCCAGGGGAAATGAAGCGTTACCCACGCCTTTTCTTCCTCGGATAGCTCGTGGTCCTCCACGTTTCCAAAAAAGCCGTGGAGATAGTAGTGGTAAATGTACGCCAAAGATCGGCTCACAGGCATGTAAGCGCGCAAGAATTCCAGGTGGGCTGGGCGCACGTCCTGTGGTACAAAGGAAGAAAGAAATAGAGAGAGGAAAAAGAAAGAGAGAGAGAAAGAGAAAGAGAGAGAGAGAGAGAGAGAGAGAGAGAGAGAGAGAGAGAGAGAGAGAGAGAGAGAGAGAGAGAGAGAGAGAGAGAGAGAGAGAGAGAGAGAGAGAGAGAGAGGAGAGCGGAGAGGAAGAGGAGGAAGAGGATGTACATGCGAGGTCAATTGCCCAAGTGGTGGAGCAAGGCCTGTTGTCTCCTGGCAAAGCAGCAATCTTGTTGAATAGGAGAGCACCATACCTCAATGACGGCGAGCGTGAAACTTGACAGTGAAGTCTCTTGTGCAATAAAATCTTCATACAGCTTGTGATGTGGTTCCAGGTTTCCCGGTTTGCGAGCGAGCATTTGGCTCACGTATGCCTACCGCAAGGCAGCGAGAACAGGGTGTTGAATAAGCGTGGCGATCAACTCAGTCAAGGCGAGATGGCTGGCACGCACGGCATCGCCTTTTCTGGCACGAGTGTGCATTTCATCACTCTCCATTGCCAGTTCTAGCACATCTTCAGAGTTGGCTGCCTTGGTGATCATCTACTCCGCATTCGTAGCCAGCATGGTGGATTGGTCAAGGATATCCGGACTTTTCGATGCAATGCGAGCAGTCTGCTTGGTCAAGGAAACAGGCGCAAAGCTTACACGCAACGATTTGCCAAGAAAAAAGCCGCCTTGTTTTGAGCCAGCACCGAAGAAGCTGATGAAGCTGTTCAGGTAGCGGTGCATGGGGTGATTGGGGTTGTCTGGACGGATATCCTTGCTGCACCGGGGCAGGTTTCCACAAACAAGCGTACACGTCCATCAAATATAGAGGTGAGCGCGCGTATGTGCAGTGTGTGCAGAAATATAGCTTAATCGTGGACGAGTGGTGGATGGGATACTTGACGGACCCTATGCGCTCGCTGAGGGTGAAGCCATGGATGGCCCAGTCACGGAGAGACTTTTCGACCATGCCATAGCCATTATCGGCAATAATTAAATGTGCGCGATCGTTTTGTTCAACCTAGGTTGAATCACATGCAAAATAAACAAGTGGCCGAAGCAACGAGTCGGAGCATCTTGGGGGACAGACAAGAAACAACAAAGACATTGTCTTGACAAGTAGCAAAGCACACGGGAAGGATAATGAAGCGTGGGGGTGTAAACCAACCAAGCGGACGATGATATGCCTGTCCTTGCTGTGACGAGTGGCCATCAGGCTGTTGTCCACAAATTCGGCAATGGCAAAGGCTAGATGACGGGTGATGGGGCGTGCAATGAGATTGAGACTGAAGCTGTCGTCGGTCTGCGCAGCTGGACAGGTTAGCTCACCGATGGGCGATCCACCTTGAGACTCAAAGTACTCATAGTTGCCAGACTGCGTGACGGCATGTGGGTGCGGGGCGTGCTCGACTTGAGTCGAGCGGGTCGGCTATTGGAGGAGGGAAGAGCCGAGCGAGACCATGAAAGTGTGCATGAGTCTGTGGCAAGAATGACATTGCAGATGGACCTGGGGTGTTTGCAGAGAGCCGACAAAGAATGCAGGAGACGAACCCGCCGCAAACCAGGCTGTGAAGCGGGGACAATGTGCACTGCGTTGATGTGGCCCGCACTCAGGTCGGCTGCGGGCACGTTGGCGATGCGTGAGAATAGCCAGTCCGGCATCACAAAGAGGTGGGGGCCAGGAATGGGTTGTGATGGCGGTTAGTACGATGGCTGGGTTCCAAGCTGAGAGATGAACAACTTACGCCAGTGGGCAGCAGTGAGGGGTTCACCATTGGGCAGTTCCAAAGTAAATTCACTGTCAGATGGGTCAATGGTCTACACACGCAGCGCGAGTGGATGGTCGAACGTCAATGTGAGGAGAACCGTCGAGGGGCGGATCGATACTGTCTGTCAAGCAGGGGATGTGGTGTGTCAAGGTTGCGACGCCAACCAGCTTGAGGTGGTCGAGGAGCTCCTCATAGTTCTCGGCGTTGTGCTGTGCTGTGCTGACCACGGCTCGCTCGGGGCGTTCATCCACGACCTGCAGATACACCTATTTCCAGAAACGAGCAGTATGAGCACACGTTCATCAACAAAGTCAGGGGTGCGAAGACAGGCGAGAACCAGAAAGGAGCAGACACAACCCTAAAAAACAAAAAACGGTCGAGCCAGATCAAAGCCCTTACGTTGGTGACCGCCATGGTCTGATTGCGGGCTCATGCGAGCGCAATCGACCGAAAGAGGAGAACGATCAGCACAAACTGGTGTCTTGTACACGCAGACCCAGTCCGATCAGGTAGTGCCTTGGTACAAGCAAGCAGCCAGGCTCCAAATCCACTTGTCTCCACCGCCCTCTGCTCTCAATGTGACCGTTGAAGATTGGAAAAAGAAAATGAAAAAAAAAAAAAAAAAAAAAAGCACTCTTTGAGGTAAGGCTATTGTTGTTGTAGAGAGAGCTATACACAGCAATTTAAGAGAACAGAACAGCCTTACACGACATGTACACTCAAGTGTGTGTGAGGTTTTTTTTTTTTTTTGTTTGAAGACTGTAGCTTTTGCTTTGCTTTGCTTTTCTGCTTTGCTTTACCTTCTCTTTGCTTGCTTTGCTTTGCTTCTTTGCTTCTTTGCTTCTCTTTGTAGCTTTGCTTCTCTCTTTGCGATGATTCTTTGTTTGCTTCTTTGCTGTGAACTTTTTGCTTAACATGATGTTGTTAAAATAATGCTTTTCTTGTGAACACGTTGCTTCAAGGCAATCTAGAGTGTTAAAAGAGCTTGCCATACACATCATAAAAAAAAATAAAAAAAAAAAAATAAAGGAAACGTGTTTTAATTTTTTTTTTTACATGTTACATGTAATAAAATTGTTACGACTTGTTTCGGCGGCGACTTTGTGGTCGGCGCTCAGCTCGCTGCCCTTTGCGCTCTTGCCATTTTCCGCTTCGTCTTCTTCTCTTGCTCTTGATTTCGGCTCTTCCATTTTCGTGGTCGTCGTTTGGTCTGCGTGAGCTTGTCGGGTGGTACGATGCTGATCTGCTGAGCAGCACGGCGATGGAAAGGGTGGTTTAGGCGAGCTTTGTGGCAGCAAGCCCTCTAGTCCTTGGGCGTGCGGACTTGTGTCTCTGCGATACCCAATCGTCTATTCATCCGTTCATTCATCCATCCAACCGCCCGCGCATCAGTATATCCGTCCGTTCCGTTCGTCCGTCCGCCCATCCATTCATCGGCATCCAGAGAATGGCAACGTGGGCCGCACGGCTGGGTCGCTGGATGCGAAGAGTGGCCCGCCAGCACGCCAACCCTATCGCCCTGCGCTTTGCTGGCGTTCTGGCCCTCATCATTGCCGCCATTGCTTTCCTGACTGCGTTTTGGACCGTCATCACCGCGTACGTAAAACTGTGCGCATAGCCTGTCCATCTGAGGCCCTTGTGGATTTCGCCTACCCTCGCTCTTCTTCACTCAGGCGTGTCCCAAATCATCAGGACGAATAACAAGGGTACAACGGTGCAAACATTGGCCATTGGCATTGTCTGTACGTTGCCCCCTCGCGCACAGCCCTCTTCGGCCCTGATTGAGCTCAGCGCCTCGCGTCTTGGTCAATTTCATTCACCCATTTACGATCTTGTTTGCCACCCACAGATGGCTGCCAGTCCAACGACGCCACGGGATCTGGCAGTGTTGCCACCTCTTGCTCACCGTAAGATCCCGGCCCTACACACCTGATTGCGATGTTTTGATCTCGGCGGTTTGGCGCTTGTTTCAAACAAAGCAGGGTCCTGAACGATACAGGCCAACTCCAAACCCCTCTGATTCCCAACTTCGCACCTTCACCCCCCCACCCCCCCTTGGGACGCCATCATGTAGCGGGCAATGTAAATCGCACTGCGCCTTTTCGCAAGTTGCAGCCGCTTGTCTTGGCCTTTGTGTGGCCACGACGTTAATCGCTCAGTTTCAGGCCGGGTACGTTTTGACAACACCAGCCACCTCTTTTTTTTTTCTTGTCTGCTCAATGATTCCAGTTTGACCACGCGTCCGACTGCTTCAGAGGCACCAGTGATCATTCTTCTGCCCGTCCACGCTCACTTTCTCACCTTTTCATTTGTTCCTTGGATTCACCATCTGGGCCAAAACGTCACTGAACGGCGCTCGACGCTTGTAGGCATCGGGCCAAATATGACTCGCTGCGCGTCTCTCGGTGGCAACACCTTTCCCACCTGTCTACCCTTCTTGCAATAGCCGTGGCCATTGTCACGTGGCTTCAGTTTCATCACGCCGTGCAGCAAAACGTTGGCCAGTACATTTCCCTTACCAACTCCTCTTCCAGCTGGACCACGGCAACGTCTGCTTCGGTTTCCCTTTCCTGGTCTTTCTGGCTCCTGCCTGGCAGCGGCGCATTGTGCCTTCTCCAATACGGCTGGCTCTGCCTCACGCGCTGGTATGCCACCAGCGAAGAGCTTTTCCTGGCCACCCTCCGCGAACAAGCGGGAATTCCCAGAGAAGATGTTCTCGAAGCCCTCCAGCTGCGGCTGCGCCGTGATCGAAAGCGTAAACCCCCGCCCTATCAATCCCCAAGCTTCCTTCTCCTCTGCCGACCTCCTTCCTATGCCCTTGCTTCCCGCCTCAAGGGCCCCCTCCAAGCCAGACCTGCCGACCCCGCTATCTACGCCACCATCCCGCCTCCCTTGTTGCCCCCAGCCTACATCCACGACCCCCGTCGCCGTGGCATTGTCTCCGATCGCGAGCTGCAGTTTCGTCAAGGTGCACGAGACGCCATCAGCTATCAAGAAGAGGCGCAGCTTCTCACCCGCATCATCGAAAACGAAGGTCGCCGTGCACATCAGCCTGCCATTTCGCCAGCTACCACACGATCACCGGCTTTCTCAAATCACGCTTCTCAACCTACTCGAAATCCATCGGGCCCCATGATGCGGGGACCTCCAGACGCACGGCTGCCCATTGCCTCGGGTCGTGCGCCCATCTCCCGCTCAGGCTACGCCCCGTCCGTCCTTCGCCACACGGCATACAGGGACTGTCCCGCTGCACCTGGCTCCGTGCCGACCTCACAGTCCCGAGAACGACTCGCACGCTCCACATTGGCCACCCAGCGTCCCACTATCCGTACCCCAACAACCACACCAACGTGGCGCCTTCAGCTGTCTCAACCCCACCTCACATCCACAGTGCCTGGCCCTCCCATCAGGCATGGACCTCATGGCCCGACAACGGCATACCCGGATCATGCTCCGTCAGCGTTTTTTCGTGCTTTTGAGGCACGCACCTTGCCAGCGTTTGACCCGTCCATGTTTGGTGATGAGGACTCAGCAGGGATCGACCCGGATGATCTCGACGCGCTAGCACACGCCACCCATGCGGCCGCACACCACGAACATCATTCCACTGGGCTGGGTGAGCGCGTCTCCCATATATTTCAGAATATCGGGCGCAACCTACGCGGTCAGACAGGCTATCAGGCCTTACCAACCGTGGATGACACGGCGCTATCGAGCGACCCTGCTTGCTCGCCACAGCCTTCGGTGTCTTATGACTCCGATTTCGAAGATGATGAGGCAGAGGGCCCTAGCTCCACAAACGCCAGCCACGCCATCATCCCTGCCACACGATCAGGGCCCCCCATTCCTCCCATCAACGATGACGATGGCGACGATGATGAACCCATGATCGATCTATCTGCCTGAGTGGCCAGTACTCATCAGCCCGTGCAGAGCACCGGCCAATCCCATTTTGCAGCTCACGAAGAGCCATCCCACGCAGCAACCAGGGCTACGCGTTATACACGCGTGATTGTTCATCATGTAAGACGAATCACAATTATCATCATTTTACCAAAGAAGGAGCTCTTGCCATGGTCACATGACACGGCAATGAATCACAAATCACAAACATTTGGCAGCAAGAGCGTGAGGCACAGGAGACACAAGATAATTTTTACAGATGCACGCACAGTCATTAATATGTGAACAAGGGGGAGTATGGATGGGGACAAACATCAAAATGCCAGCTCGATAAAGCGTAGGGTGAGTTGGAAGCCACGTCCATGCCGACTCAAGCCTGGACCTCTGCTTCAAGGCCATCAAGATTGGTTGAGAGCCCAGCAACACTGAGGACCGAGTGCTGCTCAAAACCGGGATTGGTCGCCATGCCGGCCTGCGTCTCGTGTGCATCCACCCGTACCCGCCTGCTTCAACGGCATTGTGCATAATAGACATGAGGATCAGAAGTCATACCGCAGTCAGGGTCAGGATCCACAGACATCATGCATAGGAGGGGGCCTCGCCGATAGTACGCACTCGCTGTTGCGGCGACGAGCCATCACCACGGCGGCGATTGTGAGGGCAACAAGAACCACAGCTCCACAAGCGGCGCCAACGATAACGATCATGGATGTGCTGGACGCTTTGTCATCTTCAGGAGCGACAGCGCGCGCTGGTTGTTCCTCCAAGGCAGTAACGCGGCCGCTCTCCTCAACTTCAAGAAACTACATGTAATTTAAAAAAAAAAAAAAGAAAAAAAAAAGTGCCATGACCGGTCGAACCACGGGACAAAGTAGTTGCAATGAGGGTGGCGTCGGTGGCTGATCTCAGGGCCATCAAGGTCACAGGGAGTGTGTCTCCACCTACCTCCAGGTCCAAATCTGTCTTTTCCCGCACTTCATTCTGCAGTGTCGAGGATTCCAGCATGGTGCGCAAAGCCGTCTCGTCGACATTGTCACCAATACTTGTCACACGGTAGCGAAGCACCGTGCTTGTGCTTGCCACGGCGACGACGGGCGAATCATCGCCATCACGGCGGGCTCGAGGTGATTCCACGAGCCACACATGGACTTCGACAGCAAATCCTAAAACCAGATCCGCCCATCGAGTGCAAGTGCAAACGGTGAATGCAATACGTTGGCAGGGCTTTGTATTTTGGGCTGAGCGCAGCTTTACCAAGCAGAGATTGAAGGCCACGTTGAAGCTCCTGGCTCACACGTGTCAACGTTGACGTCATATCAAGAGCAACTGGAAGGCGAATGGTGCCAATCACATAAGTTGTGGGGTTGTTTGGTCGAAGTTGCTCGCAGTTTCCACGCACGCAAGCCAAGCCCGAGGCACAGAATCTATGCTCAAGTGGATGCAAATGTGAGATGAATGCAACTCATGCCAGAAATCGTCATGGGACACGAAATGCCAGGGAAAAGCATTTCAGACATACCGGTCATTGTCGCAAAAGTCACCCACTTGCGCTCCAGTCGTGCAGCGGTAGCGTGGACAGCCCTGGCAAGCACATGCTCCAATAACGACAGTTGACTCAAGTGTATCCTAAGGAAGCGCACGCCGAGACAGTCAGATCGGAATTGCTGAAAGAAGAATGACGACGTATGAAGACCACCCACCTCAACAGGGACACAACCCTCGGGCATGAAGCAATCAATCTCCGGGCAGAGGCAGGCTTGACACGAGCCTTGGCGGCATTGGGTACCGTGTCCACAGCTGTTCGAGACCACGGCAAGAAAAGGTTACATTTGCGCGCGGGGAGCTAGAACTATGGCAGTCACGCTCAGAGCAACACGGCCGGAGCTGGACGTACTCGCTCGTGGCGGAGCAAGGCTTTTCCTTGCACCTGCATGTGGGACAGCCTCGCTCGTCGAGGACGTTGCCATGCTCACAATAGATCATGCAGACAAAACCGCAGTCGACGGTCGTGCTGGAGGCGTCGGTGCCTTCGTGTGTGCTCCTTTCGACGCTCTGGGTGGTATCGGCATCCTGGGTTGCATCTGTGGTTTCGACCGAAGGGGTGGAGGTCGGCTCTTGTGGTGTCGAGGGATCATCCGGCAGACACGTGCACGTTGGGCAGCCTTGCTCGTCCAGGACGTGCCCGTGTTCACAGAAAACGTCGCACAAGAGGCCACATTGGCATCGGCCTTGCTCGCAGAAGAGACCTTGGGCACAACTGGCGCGTATGACAATGTGTTGATCATTTTATAACAGATGCTAGACACAGCACAAGTACAGAA
The DNA here is from genome assembly GCF_000002865.3 of Monosiga brevicollis MX1. Lineage (NCBI taxonomy): Eukaryota > Choanoflagellata > Craspedida > Salpingoecidae > Monosiga > Monosiga brevicollis. The sequence goes on from NW_001865082.1 coordinate 146,021, forward strand.
GTAAGAGGCTGAGAACAACAGAGAAACGTACTGTGAATCTTCGTGACAGGTGGCGCCGCGGCCCAGATTGCATTCAATATCGGGGCAGTCCGTTTGGCAACCACATTCATCACGCGGAATAATCTACAGCCATCCACGAAGAATCGTTACTTGCGGAGCTGTCTGAAAGAAAAAGAAGAAGAAAAACAAACACAAAAATACAAAAACAAAATAAACACGGTAGAAGGGGCGGAAGGGCAGGCGGATGAGCCTACCAGAGAGACGGCGCACTCTTCAAGGGCCTGTGGACACTTGGGCGGGGCTGGGCAGTCAAGGTCGCAGTCGCGTATGCACTGGCCCTGGGCGCACTTGTACCCCGTCATGCACCTGTGCCAGAGGTATGCAAATGATCGCGAGTATTGGAGTATAGCTGGGGCACGATGAATCGAGGGGGGCCGCAAATGGAATGCATGGGGCGGCGTACCTCATGGTAACACATTTGTCAATGGGGTCACAGGCGTATTGGGGGCAAGGGGTGGTAAAGCATTGCTTGGGTTCAGGTCGGCACAGTGTATTTGGACCACAATCATGGTTGGCACACGGATCGGCGCATGTGCAAGTAGGACAGCCGTACGCGTCGGAGGCGTATCCATAGACACAGTCACTTGGGCAGTCCTTGGTGCGAGGACACGCGCAGCGGCCGTCCTGGCAGGTGAGTTGCTTTGCGCAGCTAGTGGGATAATGATGTTGGGGCAAGTACGCACGGGGTTAGGCTATGCTCGTCAACAAGGAGAAAAGAAGCGATTGGTCGAACAAGGATGTATGTCATACTGAAAGTCAAGAAAGCATTGCTCGCCAGCCCCACGGTCGCATTCCATGGTGGGGCAGCCTGTCTGACACCCGCAGACATCATGGGGCACAATCTACGCGATGCAAGCATCGGGGAACGAGCAGGGGCCGACGAGGAAGAACACGGAGAACAGCGACCGTATGTGTGTATATGTGCACGGCAATGCGAGAAATAAGTGGAATGGCACAGCACAAGCACGAGTGGCTGGCATGGTAATGATGCCGGTATAGCCAGGCAAAGGGTTGTAACATCAGGGCACACCTTGGAAACATTGCAGCCTGGCATGGACGGAGCGCAGTCGATGGCGATGAGACAGCCCATGTCGCAATCACGAACGCAGGTGCCTTCCTTGCACTTTTCGCCATAGGCGCATCTATAGCAAAGACAAGAACAGGTGTCAGTGATCATCAGCGGGCTTGCTGTTGAGGCTTGATCGGGTGGGGCGGGGAGGGCAGTAAGACGTACGCTTGAGCGCAAGGGGTTGCGCAATCACAGGTGGGGCAAGCGTCGGCGTCGAGCACGTAGCCCGAGGGGCACTTGCTGTCGCACTCCAGGGCGGTGCAGTTGCTTGGGAAGGTGTACTTGTTGCAATGGGGAGTGCCATAAGTTTCGCAGGCCATCTCTGTGCACGCCCAATCCCATTCGTTCTCTCCGAAACGCTGACAGAGATTGCAGCTGTGGTGACAGGGGGGTTCGGGCGAAAGGAGTCGAATGAGGCGCCACTCGTTGACGTAAAGCTGCTCTGGAACACTCAAACGTTGGCCAGGGCATGTATGCTTTCTGTCTTCGTATCAATTCGAACGCACCCGTCATTGAAAGTGGTGCAGTAAGGAGGGGGATCGAAGGGCAAGCCTGGGGTGGTGGTGTCACGCAAAAAGTTGGTCATCGGCTATCGGTTGTCACAACGCCGAGCAAGGCCAGCGGGAGCGAGTGCGTCGAGCCTGCATAGGTGTAGCTTACCGTTGGTGGTGGTCAAAGCCATCCAGCTGCAAAGCAGGACCAAGGCTCGACGTGGCCACGTCGCCAAAGACGCCATGGTGCCGATTCAAATCTGCGCAAAATCGCGTCCAAGCAAAAGCGTGAACACCACACACACACACTCATACGCACACGCACGCAGGCACCCGCCCAACATGCACGATCACTCATCATCCAGCCATCCTTCCTACCCTCCCATCTCAACCAACACGGCGCCCGGATCCGAGGCGACTGCCGTTTCCACCGACTCGACTCTACCGAACACGACAACATCCGTGTGTGTGTGTGTGTGTGTGTGTGTGTGTGTGTAACTCTCTCACCTTGGAAGGGAAAATGGAAAAGACGCCACTTGTCAGCAAAAAGAGAGCTTTGAGATGAATGCAATTTAAGAGGGGTAAATGCAATTTTGAGAGAGATAAGTGAGAGAGAATAATGAATTGGTCGGTTTGAGAAAGAGAGAAGTAAAGCACAAAGGAAAAGTACAACTACCACATGAGGGGAGAGAGAGATTGAGAGATTTAGAGAGAGATTTAGAGAGAGATTTTCTCAGTTTCAAAGAAGAGGATGGAGGATGGGGAGTTTCTTTATGACATGCTTGTTGGATCCAAAAGGCCCTGAAGCAATGGTGGCAGGATGGAGAGAAGGAATTGGGAGAGAGGGATTGAATTGGTCAGAGAAAGAGGGAAAGAGAAAGGCATAAACGGCAAAAGATACAGAGGATTAGCACAACTACTGCATTGGGAGAGAGGGAGGGCAAGTATCAATTCACATGTCAAGTGAATTGACTCCAAACAGTGCGGGAGAGGCAACCAAGATGGCTGTTCCCTGTGGTTAAGAGCAGCTAGGATTGGTCTGCGCACAAGAGGGGCAGCCGGGGGTAGGATAAGAGGCGAGGCTGGGATGTGTGTGGCGGGATGAGGTGCGTCATTTACCTGGTGAGGGGACGCATGCTGTAAAAAGGTGTCTTGGTAGTAGGTGTGCTGAGCGGCCGGCGCAGAAGGGTCTGCGTTCCACCAGGCACGAAAGGCATCGGCCATGGAGACGTTGTTAATGTGGTATTGGGTCCAGCCTCCGCTTTGCTCACCCACATGCATGAGGCAACTGTGGTAGAAGCCACCGTTTCCGGGCTTTGAAAATGCCGGCGTTTGCGCGGCCTTCATGAGTGAAGCTGCAAACGCGTTCAGCCCATCAATCTAGATGCACGTCGGTAGACGGGAGATGGAGTTTACAACTATGATGAGTATCGTGCGTGGCAAGCCCTCCTGACCCGCACCGGCCAACATACGGGCCAGAGCAAACGAGCAGCAGACAAGGAAATTCAAAGCAAAAAACAAAACAAAACAAACAAACAAGGGATTTGGGGGGGGACCTGGGTACTGTTGCATTCTTCAAAGTGATTCTTGGTGCAGCTGGACCAGACCATGGGGTAAATGTTGGACATTTGCCACGAGTCAAGAACCGACTGCAGGGGGAAGATGGGGGCCTGGATGTAGTTCCAGGTGACCGGGGCAAAGATGCAATTGCGAGGATCCTCCTCGCCCACCAAACAGGCCTGGTTCACGCCGCTGCTGCAATTCTGCATCTGAAAGACGTTTTGCATTTCTTGAATGTATTGCGGGACTCCTTTAAGCAAGGAAAGGGCCAGGAAGCGTTTCGTGCCAAGCGCACACAAACGGGAAGAAATGAACAAAGGCAAGGCGCTGTGAGACACCTCGAAGTGACGAAAAGGGCCGGCAGAGCGAGACGGGAGCACTACCACCTTTTGAGCACAAACAAGAAGAAAAAAACACCGCCTCCCATAGCACAGTAAACGAGCACTGACACGCGCTGACCTTCGGCATTGCTATGGTTCATGAAAAAGCCCGAGCCAGGGGCAACTTTGTAGCGGCGGAGTGGTGCACCAAAGTCGGTGATGGCGGCACGAACATAGTCAGCATGGAGAAAAGAGGCCAAGCCGCCGGCAGATCCGCCAGAGAGGAGGACGTCAGTGGCTTGATCAAGGGCCAAATGCGTAGCCAAGTGCTCGAGAATAGCATCCAGGTTGTGGCGGCCCCGCATGAAGAGGGCCGAGTCCTTGGGCTCAACAGAACCGGCAAAGGAGGCTCCATCGCAATACCAGAGCACAACACGATGGGCGCCGGCCAGGTCAGGGTTGTTGAGGACATTGTCCGATTCAGGCCCGGCGGTAAAGGTAAAGTGGCTCGAAAGGTTGACGGTTGAGCCCAGCTCGGTCCCAGCACGCTACCGGGAGCACGGCGGGGGGAGAGTGATGGAAACAAGTAGAGGCGTGAGAAGCACGTTCCTGGTTGCACTGACAAGGTCAAGGTCTTGAATCTTGGCAAAATGGCTACGCGGGTGGATATGCACAACCAACCTCTACGCAGTTGTCGTACGAGTAGCACCAGCCGCCCCCCTTAAAGTAGAGGACCCACGTGTTGTTCAAGGCGGTGGAATTGGCGGGGGCGTAGTAAAATGCTGGGCGAGAGCCATCCAGGCAGGCTGCCCCATGTCGATCCACGATTTGTTGATCCACACGCCTGCGTGCACAAGGCAAGGTGTATTTGAGGTCGGGTGATTCATTGGGTGGGTGCCGGTGCGCCGGGTGACGGAGCTGGGGGATGGGGCCGGGGAATGGGGCTGGATCGACTGGCTCACGTCAGTTGATTGACGGTTTGCGCACGCACTGAGACCAGTGAGGATGAAAGCAAAAGTAGCAGAAGCGGGAGGAAGGGGGAGAAAAGCCGCCGTTCCGTGGCCTGCTGGGAAGCTCGTGACTCTGGCATGATGCCGAGCCTGGAGTGTCAGGGCGGGGTCTTCTTAGAAACCCGGTGAAAAAGATTGCTGCACGACCCCGAGTACTAGCCAGCCACAACGTGCAGGTGATCCCTACCACGAAACTGCACGCCAAGACGAGCAACGGCAGTCAGCGGTGCTCCGGATCGGCAGCATCACCCGGCAGCGATCGAGATCGAGATCGAGATCGAGCTCGAGATGTGTCTGTGTGCGTACCCCAGGTCGTTGTAGTGTAGAAGGTGCAGCAAAATGTTGAGAAAACGACGCGATATAACCATATGTGCTTACTATTAGGTGGCGGTTCATGTAGCCATTTGAGCCAAAGTTGTATCCTCTTCCAAAGTGTCAGGGTGTTTTGTTGTTTTGACTCGAGTCTCTCAGTCTCTTAGTCTCTCAGTCTCTTAGTCTCTTAGTCTCTTAGTCCCTTGGTCTCCCAGTTTCGCGCGGAGACGTACGTCATTGGGCGGCGCTGGCGTACTTGGGTGACGTGCTTGTCCCAAAAAGCCAACCAGGATTGGTCGACGCTTTTGTATGGCATCTCTGCTAGATTGAGCGCCGCAGTGTCAATCTCTTGTTTATGCTTTGATTCGTTAGCTTGGGTAAACCCGCGTTGGGCACACTCTCTCAGAATCTGACGGCGGTGAGTTTGACCTCTATGTTTACACTTGGTAACAGCGGCAGGACCTTCACACCTACACCACTCACACACCACACATAAGATACACTACCAAAGGCGCAAGAGTGAAATTTCCCCACACCTGAAAACACACGCGGCCATACACACGTATCAACACTACCTCTTCCCCAACACCTTTGCAGAGACGAGCGTGCAAGTCTAACCCCTTTTCAGAGAGAAGACAACTGTCCCGACACTCCTCCTCCACTTCCCCCTTGCCTTTCCCAGCTCCTTCAGAGATTCACCCCCACCCCCAACCGCAGTTCAGAGAGTCGCCCCAAGCGGCGACCGATGACGAGCGTCCCGCGCTGCTGCTGCCAACATCAAGACGCCATCAGGACGACATCAGAATGGCAGCGATGGCGCGGGCTACGTACCTGTCGCGTCGGCCCTGGGTGCCCCTGTTGCTGCTGCTGCTCATTTGGGTTCAGTTGTTGTGCTTTGGGCCTGTATCAGCCGTGCCGGTGAAGACGGCGCAGGCGCAGCAGACGTTGGGTCGCTTGCTCGCTGCCGCTCAAGCTCAAGCTGACCCCAACGCTCCTCCTGCTGCTGGTGTTGGTGTTGGTGCTGGTGTTGGTGCTGGTGCTGGTGCTGCTGGAGGTGGAGGTGGAGGTGGAGGTGTTGAGTCATTGTTCAAGTCCGTGTCAGAGCCATTTGCTGCGGCTCGTGGTCAAATCAAAGCCTTCACCGCAACGTCTGAGGTACGGGGCTGCTGGGTTTCTATTCTGGGGGTCATCGTTGCTCGCTCCGCCGTTCCCCCGCCGTTCGGATCTCAAGGTTGCCATCGCTACTCGCAGATCGCACCCCGCTTGCCGCCGTCGTCTCCGCCGTCGCCGCCGCCGCCGCCGCTTGAGCAGCTGCTTCCGCCCCCGCCCTTTTATCCACCCCCTCGTCCCCGACCAACGGGCATGCCCCGCTGCAAGCTTCCCGGCACTCCACCGGAAGATCCTACCTACAACCTTCCTCTGTGCCCACCCCCCAGCCCATTTTCCACCGCTGCGCCTTTTCCCACCACCACTACCGCCGCCACTGCCGTTCCCACTGCTTCCATCACAAATCCCCGCCGCAGCAGCGCCACCGCCGCCACTATCATCACCACCACCACCACCACCATGGCCCCGCCCGCTCATGTTACTTCCTCCCCGCCAGCCGATGCCTCCCACCACCATACCTTAAACGTGACCCACAATCCCGGCACTGCCCCGCCGCCCCCTTCTTCCCTCCCTTCCTGGGCCCTGCCCGTCGCCATTTGCACCGGCGCGTCCATCTTGATCCTCCTCGTCATCATTGCCATTCTTCTCGTGCGCCGCCGTCGCCGCCGTCACATTGCTTACTCTTATGCCGATCTCAATGAGGTAGGCTGAGCTTGCTTATTCTCTCTCCCACTTGGCAATAGTTTACATCTAGTCGCCCACAACGCATCCCCCGCCCCTTTCTTTTTGAAATAACCTCACTCAAACGTACCCCTCTGGGCAGGCAACTGAAGAGCTGCTCGATGTGAAAACCCAGGGTTACCCCGGCGTGGCAGCCCCGGCCATATCTTACAACGGTACGCTTGCTTCTTTTGACCCCTTCCGTCCCACCCTCTTCTCTCCTTCCTCGCCGTCTTCTTGGGCTCACTCAACCGTGATGACCAACCAAAACCCCGGCCCGGCAGACATCAAGGCTTGCATGTTCGATGCCGACCCTGCAGACCTGGCTGGCGTACTCAGTCAGGCCAACAGCAAGGGCGATCTGCTTGAAGAGCAAGACGAGTTTGGCTTCACCCTTTTATCCTGGGCCATTCGCCTCGAACGCGCCGACCTCATCCCCACCTTTCTTGAACTTGGCGCCAACCCCGCCGTTATTGACACCAAGCACCAAACCCTTCTCCACCTGGCTGCGGAACAGGGTAACGACCAAGCCTGCGCACGCGCTTTGAGCGCCCTTCTGGCCGCGGTCGCCTCCTATCCAGACATTGTCAATGCCTACAACGACCAAGGCTACACCTGTCTTATGCAGGTCGCTGCTCTCAACATGCCCATCTCCGCCCGCGTCCTCCTCGCACAACCGGCCTGCAACCTGCGTCTTGGTGACCCTCGAGGACAAACCGCCCTCCACCTCGCCATCCTCCACAGCTCCCGCGACGTCCTCCACGAATTTCGCTTAGCTCAACCTCAGCATCCTCTCTGGACAGATTGCACCGCCACCGGTGCCACGCCCCTCCATCTGCTCGCCACTCACAACTGCACAGACGAATTGGAGTGGCTCCTGTCCACGGGTGCCGTTCGCTTCAACTCAGAGGACGGTCAAGGCCGCACCTGGCTGCATTGTGCCGTCCTCGAAGGCCATCTTCAACTTATGCAGCACGTCCTCGCCACCCTTCACGTCAATCAACAGATGTTGATCATGATGCACGCTGCCCGCGACGGTACCCGTCCCATCGATCTGGCCACCCACCTGCATGCCACAGATGTCGTTGAGTGGCTTGAATCCCATTCAGCTCGCCTCAGCTCCAGCCTGGCCCCAAACATGCTGGCCCCACGCAAACTGTCCAGCCATGCCATGGACGAGGAGGAGGATCAAGGCACCGGTTATAGCGATGGTTGCGGCAACTCCCCCGATTCCTTCCGTGCCGACTCCTCGGAAGACGAGAGTCGCCGTGGCGCTAGTCGTACCGCTAGTTTGTTGTTGGCCGCCGGGTCAGCCTCAGACGACCACGCGCAAGTGACTGCATCCACCGCTGCCTCCTCCCGCACCAGCTCCTCCAACCTTTCTCTGCAATCGGCCGAGTCCCTGAACAAGCGCCCTAGCCGCAGCCGTGCGGCTTACATGCGCGACCGCCGCCAAAGAGCAAAAAAGTCAGAGGATGCCATGGAGAGCCGCGTGGCCGCCCTGCGCTCAGAAGAGATGGCCTTGCGCGCTGCCCTTGCCGAGCTTCAGCGAGACAAGGAAGCTTTGCTCAACAGCTCTCAGGACAACACTGAAGCGTAATTCCCGCACAGGCCCTGTCATCAGTCTGCAGTGTATATATCTCGACGCGTGCCATGTTCGATTGTAATCAGTGCCAGTCTTGCTGCACGTATGCTCCCATATCAGCCGCGTCTTCTTGAACGACCTGTATTTCTCTCGCCGTATTAGCCTCTCGCATTGACGTAACCGTGTTTGTTCGTTTCTTTCTTTCTTCCAACAATATGCTCGTGCCACATTCCTTTCCCAGCTGAGCTGGCGGGCGTGGCGCAAACGATCGCTGTCCGTGTTCTCTTATTTTTTCATCTGCGTCACACTGTTTGCGACGCAATTGCACCCTTCTTTGGTTCAATACAGCGGTACCATGTGAACAAATGATTGGCCTGCATGGTCAAGGTCTCAGTAATGGACTAATCTCAATTGCTTGCACAACAAACAAGGCAGACTAATTCGAGGGGAGCAGAGGGCACCCCCATCTCTATACAGCTCTGGGTGGCATTTGCACTACTTGACAAGCCCTAATTGTAATGGTCAGAAGTCAAAATCGAAAGTCAAAATAGAAAAGGTAAAAATACACAAGGAAAATAGGTCAGAACATGGCGGAAAAACAGATCGAACCCTCACACAACCAAAAGCTAAGAACGGGGCTCTACACCGGGGCTGCCATGATCAATGGAGGGTCGTCGACTCGAGTGACCGCTTGACGGCCCGCTGGAAAGGCTGGCAGAGCTTCCCGATGAATCGTTTCGATCAAAGCGATACAAAACAGAATCTCCGGATGAGTCCAGCTCTTCGGTGGGTGCAGGCTCGACGGGTGCGCTGTGATAGCGCGCAAGGGCGCCCAGTGGTGGTGGCCGCCCGCGCTGCAACCCCTGCAAAGCAGGCGTACGAGTCGGTGATCGTGTGGGCGATCGCGAAGGCGAACGGGAGCGCATGCGAGATGCGGATTGATCGGGCGACAGGAAGCGCCGTGGAAGAAGGCGAGGCGAACCCCCCGGCGAGGAGGTCCCCGCAGATGGAGAATTTTGATCAAGGCTCGCCGTGGTGCGCAAAGTGGCATCGCGTGGGCTCACAGGCAGCCTGCGTCGCCGGCGTTCGCTTGAGCTCGTGGATGAAGTTGACAGTTCAGACCAAGTCGGCGAGGTGGCTCGCACGTCAGAGGTTGATGACGCATGCGACACGGCGATTGAAACTTGTGACGGCAGGGTGCCCTGTGCGGCGCCATTCACGCGCGAGCGAGCCGGCGGAGCTTCGTCCTCCAGACTCAAGCCCGCTTGGGACAAGGCGGCAGCCACATCAAGCCGCGTGCTCTCGCCGTGTTGCAATCCAAGCTTGCGATTCAGCTCTTGATGACCGCCACCATCCTCATCCAAGGATCGTACACGATGCAAGGGGGAGTCTGTCCACACCCACAAAGATTTGGTACGAAACCCACAGGCCATCCGTGTTGAGGAATAGCTTTCTTCGCAATGCATTATGCTGCGACAAGAGAATCAGGGCACTTACGCGACTGCCAATGGTCGTGGCCTCTGACAAACTTTGAATGCTGTTCCAACCGCGCTTGAATCATTACTCTGCCATCAAAACCACGACGCAAAACTTGTGAGCGCCCAAGAAAGCAGGGACGGTTCAGCAGCTGAACAAATCTGAGATCCACCAAATCTGTAACCGATAATAACTGGACAGTTGGTGCAGGGGAAGGCAGGGAAACGAGCGCGAAAATGACATACGGGTTTGGTGTGGTTGCACCAGAGTCCACGTCAGAGCGCTGTGGCAAACACCAGACATTGGCAAAAGTAATCGCGGTTAGAAAGGGTAAGCAACTACACGCATTCTGTCGCTTCTTCGCCAACCGATACATACTCGTCGGTTCGAGGTTGCTTGCAGGACGCCTAGCGTGCCGCGGATACATGTGAAGCAGGTGAATGTGCTCAAACTTTGGGACATGGCGAGAGGGGAGCTGACTTACGCATTGTCATGTCATCAATCTTGCGCGAAAGTTTGTCATCAAGATCAGCCACTTTTTGTTTGTACTGCATTGCCATCACCTGCCCTCAGAGGATCCTTATTAGAGCACCATATCAAAGACTTGGAACCGCTTGGGGCAAGGTACACACATCAAATTTGGTATTGAGGCGCATTTCCATGTTTGCCAGCGCCTTTTGATACTTGCGTTCCAAATGGTTGTTCTCTGCAAGTTCACAATTGCAGAGCGTGCATGCATGAGGCATGAAACGAAGACTTGAGCCGATCAAACAACGCCGACTGACCATTCTTGATGGCTTGCACCGTGCCTTTCCAGGCATCGCCAGCCGTCAGACGCAACAGCTCATCGCCCTGTACTCAGATGCACCACGAGGCAACGCGTTTTCGTGAAGAGGTGCCTTGTGCCAGCCTCGCCACAGAGAGACCAAGGACGAGCGAGACTTGGGCCACCCTGCGACAGTTCGCTTTTGAACGAAACGGCAGACCTTGGGTCGTAAGATGTGAAGCCATTCGGGAAATAATGCTGCCTTGCGCAAATCATCCAAAGGCATGAGTAGCTCAATCTCTGTGCATCAAGACCCGCGAAAACAAGGTTGCGCCGGAAAAAAAGTGAGTGACGGCGAGCAAACCGACACATTGCTTCAGCAGTGATCGAGGCAGGATTTGCTTTTTGTGGCTGACCATGCCTTTCAACAAAACTGACCAGCGATGATTCGAGCCAGCTCAAAAGGAAATGCATCACCCTCATCGTCGTTAATCTGATGGAATGCACGTGTGTGCGTGAGACAGGAACGAGCGAGCTGAAACACAGATTCAGAATTCAAATAAAAAAAAGCAGTCTGACGCGAACCTTTTGCATAAAGTCGTCAAGGAGATTGATCTGTAAACCCCATAACGACGAGATGATGGACGTGTGAGAGCGGGTGCACCAGCAAGCCGAGCAACGCACAGGGGAGGGTTGCCAAAGCGCACCATCAGGTTGAGCATGAAAATGTTGATGGCCACCATAAATAGCGAGAAGAGAATAATGACCAAGGCTTTGACAAAAGGGCGATCGCCCGGCAGTCCCTCCGTCACCTGCAAAGATCAAACGTAGCCCGCGCTCACGGGTGATGAGAGAAGGATAGAGCAAGAAATGTGGCGAAATTGTGGGAAGATGGCGAGCGCCTGTCCAGGCGTACGTACGTTTCCTTCGCCGAGCAACACCATGTTAAAAGTCACGAAAAGTGCGTGCAAGGGGGATAAAGTCTGGTGAAACACGCTGCCCTCTTCCGTCTCTATGTCACTACAGTTTGGCAATCGTGGCAGGAGACACATATCAGCAGAGCACGACCTGGTCGTCATTCAAGTTGAGCAAAACAACCACAGAGGCAGCCAGCCCAAACCTGAACAGCACGTAAAGACAATTGGTCGTTGCTAGCAAGACCACGCTAAGAATCATCATGTAAGGGCCAGTGTAGTAGAAGACCTTGAACACCATTCGCACCAGGCCACCCGTCAGCTCAAAAGCTCGAAAGTAGTATAAAATCTACCAGCATTCATCAAAGGTGTGGTTAGAGTGGTCCGGATCATTCTCCATTAATCTATGCGTTGAGAAAGCTCAGTCCCCCACCTGAATCCAATTTGCAAACGCGGCAATAGAAGAGACGATTGCAAAGGCCGAAGAACCCATGATCCAGAGGCAGCAGGAGGCAAATGTCATAACAGCAAGAATGATCTAAAAACGCGGCCCCAAATCAGCACGAATTGAAGGGGTCCGAGTAGAGTGTCAAGCCGGTGAGAGATTTCAAGGACACTTCTCCGACTCGGTGTTCAATGTGGTGTTGTGCCCGACTTACGCCCAAAAGGTTCCAGCCATCCACGAGCACGGTCAGCGCTGCATTGATGCCAGACACTAACGCGTGCACACAATGGACCGAGAGCCCGGCCGGGGTGAGACAAAGATTTGACGTATCGATAAAGCCAAGTCAATCGTTCCTGTACAGACACAGCAGAGCTTTTTTTTGTGGCAGAGTACGTACGATCAGTGCCCCCCGACAACGATTGGTCTCCCTTTGCGCGCAGAAACTGTTGGTACTCGATCAGCAAGTGGCGGTAGCTGTAGGCCGGAATCATCATTGACAGCGAGCAACTATGGAGGATAGCACAAATGAAAATATAGGAAGGCGTGAAAAAGGGAGGAGAAGGAGGAGGAGGAGGAGTAGAGGTGATGAGAACAAGGGATGATCCTCCAAGCCGAGCAAAGTTTGGGATGAACAAGAAGCACATACCAGATGAAACCGGCCCAGGAGCCTGTCCATAGCTCCAAGAAGGAGTAGGCATGCCGGTCCAGTTGTGCCGCCAGCAGCGTAAAGACAGTAAACGCAAGCAAGAACATGACGAAATAGCCCAGCTCCCTGATACATTTACGCCAAGGCCAAACCGGTGCTGAGGGCCATGTCACTCAAAACTTGTAGCTTAGGGCACTCAAGTCACTGACCTGAAAAACAGGCCACGAGCATATGTCTCCCACTTGAAATGCAGAATCGATTTCATAATGTCATTGCCAAAAAGCTGAGGAATTTCACAGAGAATGATAGGTGAGATTATCCACAGCACATGAGAGGAGAGGAAGAAGAAGAAGGGAAAAAAAAATGAAGAAGTGAAGAGGGTTCGCGTATAGAACACACCTGCGCATTGCCGGCACGAATAAACGTGTGCAAAACCGAGTTTGCCAGGGCAGACTCGATGGTGGCATGCTCCGCCAACATCAGTCCCGCAATGTTCATGATACTACCCAAGGACAACAAGGTCAGTCGCTGGAGGTGTGCGCACGTTTGCAGAGGGCCGTTGGAAGCGCGTGAACGTACCCAACATGTTTGGCAGTCATACGCGGTGCTCCGGGTTGTGGCAAGGGGCCAAGCTCGCCTAAAGAATGCATGTCAGCATTGTGTCTCATGCGGAACACAACAGGAGCCACGCCTCGCGGCCCTCAAACATTTTCGCTTCACTTGCACACCTTTCTGCCGCAGGCGCAGCCAAAGAGCATTGGGCATCCGCTCATTTGAGCCCACGATGTATTCGCGGGCGACGGCAGCCTGAAAGGGATTGGCACCCAACTATGCATGTGGTCCGTCAGGGCATTGCATGAGTCACGAGGCAAAATTGCGACCCCCTTTTGCTGCGCTTCTCCCCCGCCTTCCTTAAGCTGCGAATAAAATAGCTGGCAGCAAGGACTTACAGCGGGTAAAGCATCATCCAGTCCAAATTGACTTAGGAACGTGGCCAAGAGGTCATCCATGCCGTTGTTGGCGAGTTCAAGGAGCGTACGCAGAAAACGATTCCGCTTGGACGGCAAGCCAGCCAGTTGATCCTGCTACGCTCAGCGAAGATAAAAGAAATACAAAAGTCAAAAAGAAACACGACAAAGAAGACCCAAGCTGAGCGGCACATCAGATTGGCTGCAACAAAAAGGCGATTGGCTCGAGACACAGAGAGAGAGAGAGAGAGAGAGAGAGAGAGAGAGAGAGAGAGAGAGAGAGAGAGAGAGAGAGAGAGAGAGAGAGAGAGAGAGAGAGAGAGAGAGAGAGAGAGAGAGAGAGAGAGAGAGAGAGAGAGAGAGAGCAAACCTCCTTGGCTTGGATGATACGCTCGAGGATGAGTTGCACACAGGCCCTATACCCACAGCATGCAGGCAAGTGAGCAAGTGCACATGCAATCAAGCCAGCGCCTTTGCTTTTGTGCCCCGTTTGATCTCGCGCACCGGTTGCGCAGCTGTGTGGCAATACTGAGCATGTCTTCGCCATTATTGTTCAAGGGTAGCCAAAATTTGGGCAGGCGCGCCTTGAGCAAAACTTGAAGCAGGGCGTCGTTTTCACGAGCCACCGCCATGTGTGTCAGGGTGTTTCCATCGGCATCCGCGCTACGCATGAAGGTGAACATGAGGCAAGCCACCAATTGCAACTGATTTTCTTTGGTGTGGCAGCACGTACTCGTGGACCATCAGAGGAAAGCGTTGAAGGATGGAACTCGTGGCTGCGTAGTCCCGAGCTGGCAGGGTGGAAGATGAAGCAAGTCAACATGTTTCACAGACCATCAGTTTTGGTGAAGTTCATATGCTCCGCCTCACAAGAATGACATACTTTCAACATCGCGGGAAATGATGTTTCTTGCTTCTGCATAAAATGGCTAAACACAATGGCAAAAAAAGTCAAGGTGACGACACTTGAAGGCCTGGCAACTGGGAGACCAACACAAATCCAAAGGCGCCATCAAACCTGCTGCGAGCACATGCTCATGTCCACGATGGCCAAACTACCGTCGTCACAGCCTACTGCCACCAGCTGTCTCGGGTGTGCACCGAAAGAAATTGCGCAGTGACGACTCGACCCAACATGGCTTCGGTTCGTTTATACCCCAAGACGAATGGACAAGGAGGCTGACCTGCACAAAGCGGCTCTCCGAGGACGCAGCCGCTGAGCAAGCACCACCGCTGGGCAGCGCCACGAAGCGGCTTGTGTAATCGTCATAGTGCATGGTTGAGGATTCATCTTCAACGTCTGTGGCTCGGAGCGTGCCTTGTGAGACTCGCTCTGCTGCCAGAAAGCACCGTCATTGAACAGACAGGAAGCACAACTCACGCTCAAAACACCGCAGAGTCTTGTCTGCGGAGATGGAAACGACCTCATTGCTCGGTGTGAAGCAGACGCCCTGTTGTCGAGCAAAACACCAGCCAGGGTCAATGTCTTGGAATTTGATTTTGAAACCAGGAGTCGGACTTGAACAAAAAGCACAAAGCAAAAGGCGAAGACAAGCAAGTTGAGGGTTAGGTGAGGCCGACAGCAAGACACTCGCCGTACCTTGACATGGTCTGAGTGTCCAGCCTTACAAGCAATCACTTGACCTGCATGCACAACCAGTGATGTGACGTGAACTGCAACTTTTTTTGCCGGCGCCTTGATCCTCACGGACGCGTACCCGTGCTTGTGCGCATCAGACGGGCAGTTTTGTCTCGCGAAACTGTTGCCATCAGCTCGCCGTCCTCTGAAACGGCGACATCATAAATCTGTGCTCAAAATAAAAACATCAGGCATTACGTCAAGGCACCAAGCAAAAAAAAAAAAAAAAAAAAAAAAAAAAAAAAAAAAAAAAAAAAAAAGACGAAGCAAAAATGACGGGGCCAAGCCGGGTGCGACCAACGAGCCGAACCTCTTTGGTGTGTCCAGAGCAAGTGAATTGCAGGGCGGCCTCACGGGCGGAGGCCGGATCACTTGACTCCATGGCAGCCACTGTGCAGGAAACGAGACCGTCCGAGGTCGAAATCAAGGACCAATGTGAGCCTGCCAGCACACATTTCGGTGGTTTGATGGTGAAATGGGATGCAGCGTACCAAGAATATTCATGTCATAAACATAAGCGTTGCCGTCGCTCGCTCCAACAACGAGACGTGCATCACAGCTTGCATATGAGGCTTTGCACTTGCACGCCGTAAAGCGCAAAGCCGTCACGCATGGGGCCAGTTGTGCCCGGCAGACCTTGGCAGAAAGATAAATGGCGCAGTTGTTTGAGATGCAGACCAGACGAAAAGGAGTCAGGATGTGGTTAAAAAATTGCACGGGCTAACCAGTTGATCCTCTGTGTCAAAGGCCAACACGTGGCCCTTGGAATCGCCGCAGACCAGCCATTTGCCACAACGTGAATAGCAGACAGCTGTCAGCTTGTCCTGCAATCACCCCGCGAAAAAAAAAAAAAAATGAATAATAAAAATTTGGTTTCTCCTGCAGCTCTCATTCATCTTCGAATCAATTGGCAGGAGTTGGGTGATTGCAGCTTGGGATAAAGCACCGACCAACCTTTTGCTCGTGAAGTTCCTCGGATTGCAAGAACTTGCCCCCGGGCTGTGGTAGGACGACGCGAAGTCTACATCAAATCATCGCAACATAAGAAAAAAAAGTTGACAACGAGCTGTGATTCTTGTAAAAAGGTGGCGCATCAACAAACCGCCCATCCTCGCAGGTTGCTGCGATGACTCCATCTGCGGAGATGTCCAGAGATGTGATGGTCTTGTCATGCAGGCCCGTGGAATGTGTGGTCTGTGCCATGTGGCAAAGTGAGTCGTGTGAGACAGGGGAAAGCGCGATGCGGCGAGCAAATGTTGACTGCTGTTGCATACCTTGAACGAGGAAAGATCTACACCCACAAGTTTGCCTTTTTTGTTTCCGCACCAAATCATCTCCCTCCTGTTATTTCATGCCAACGGGAGCACACCAACCGCAAGCGAGCGATCAGGAAAAGGTGCGCTCGAGAAACTCTCTGGGGCACATACGCCCCAAGCCTTGGTTTGGAACAAGAACCCACGGTGGCCAACTTACCGGCTGTCAAAGGCGATGGCGGAAATGGCTACTTTGAGCTTGATGGCTGCGCGGGTCAGGACGGATGTCAGACATCAAAAACCCGTCCCACCCAAACCAAGCCAGTTGGTCGCTGGAAATCTTGCACGTACTCTTTGTGACGACTGAATCGCGGTTGTTGAAGATGTTGAAAATGTTGAGATGGCGAACGGCTGAATCTTGGCGAGCTTGGACAGCGGACATGAATTGTTTGGTATGGCCCTGATGGGAGATGAGCCAGCGGTGAGGGTGTGCTTGGCCCGAACAGATGAGGCACGATGGGCGGGGTGCCTACGTTAAAAGCAAGCATGGTGGCCCAGCCAACGTGTTCGAGTGCAACACGTGGTTGAGCGGTGCTTGCATCGAAAATCAGCAGTCGCTCGTCCTTGCCCCCAGAGAATAAGAGCTCACCATCTGCCCCAACAATATTTAAAGCAGTGAAAAAGTGAGCGACGACTGAGGGCAAGAAACGCCAAGCGGTACACAGCGCCCGGACACACCGTCACTGTAGCGAATGGAGCGAACGTAGTCGGAGTGTTCAGCAATGGCATGTTTCTCATGTCCCAGGGTATCCAGAATCACAATCTGGCCACGCGAGGTTCCCCCCCCAGGAGCCGAGAGCGTGCGTTTGGGCAGAACACGGTGAGCGTGGGAGCCTTTGCGAGGGGTGACGACGCTCAAGGAGGGCAGCTCATACCTGCTTGTTGTCGTCGCCAACTGCAATGCGGCGGTCGTCTGGAGAAAAGGCTACGGCATACACCCGCCCCTCCTAGCAGTATGGTGGAGGAATGACGGGGGTGAATTGCAATCGGAATTGCACATGGAGCGAGGGGTTGCGCTAGCGGTATGCTGACGAACGGCACTGTGTTCAAACACCATGGCGCCAGTGTCAACATCGAAGAGACGCGCGCGCTTGTCCTTGCAGCCAGTCAGCAACAGTCGGGCTGCGAATCGTGGGGGCACACCGTAATACGATCAACGATGCGCTTTTTTTTTATGTTAAAAACCCCATTTGGGGGCGGCACAGACGAAATGTTTCCTGCACTATAAGGGGAAGGCCCAAGATCAGGTACATGTGTGGGTCCCAACGTACCATCTGAAGACAAGGCCACGCCCACGACGGCGTCACCGTGCGGCTGATTAATTTCACGCACAGCCGTGCCCGTTCGAGCCTGAAACACGCTGTTCCAGGCAACATTGTAGTAGTTTGTCGGAAGAAGACAATGTAAGATTGACATGTGGGGCAGGCTGGGAGGGGGTCGTGCCGGGTGCAAGTTGGGCTTGGACAATGACATACCGAACAGTTTTATCGTCACAACCCATGGCCACATGGGTACCATCTTTTGACCAGCACATGGCGCGTGCCGTTTGCTTGCGCTCGTGCTCTGACAAGACTAGCAGATCACGCGTCCTCATGGTCAGGGACAAGAATTACCACAAAGGCAAGGAGTCAGTTTGAGGAGAGGCCGTGCGACTCACCTGGAAGAGACCAGCGAAGCGTGGGAATGTCGTGAAGATTGCCTGAGATGTCCCATATCCCGATCCGGTGATCTGCGCTATAGCATGCTACCGCGCTGTACGGTAGAAAAACCAAAGGGACAGGTCAGAGAAATTTCATTAGTGTTGGCTAAATCAGGCAGAGAAATGAAGCTGGACATAACCATCTAAAGAACAGGGGCCCGAAACTGAGACGACTGACGTGTTGTCTGGGGCAAAGGCAGCACACTTGAAGGTCTTATCAATGGTTTCGCTGTCTGGAGAATCACCAAGTTCCAGGTCCTCCTGACTCAGGTCAAGCAATAACTGAGAAGCCAGTTCCTGTGGTTGCGATTCAAGCACACGGGCATCAGGGAACTCGATGGGACGCCCGCGCGACTAGGCGCATTTGTTTGTGGGTGGGCATCGCGAGCGCGAGCCCCTGTGAGACGACATGCCTCGGCTGAAGTTGTTTCAAGAAGCACGAGCTGGCGCGTGGCGAGGAGCACGAGATTAGGCCCGCTCTCCGTGGTACTGGCGGCGATGGCGACAATGTCAAAGGCAAGTGAAAGGCACTGGCGCAACATGCGGCGGTTGGCACTTTTGGCCATCTCTTGTGCCTACAGGATGATTCATGCATGCAGCTGCCATGAGCCAGAGAGCGCCTTTTTTTTTTTTTTTTTTTTTTTGCGAGCCAGGCAGAAGCGGGGGCGGAGGCGAGTTGACTGACCGCAACAGAAGCCTGAACGATGCGGTGAAAGGTGCCACCGAAACGGCCATGCGGACCTGCAGGCTTGTCTGACTCGGCACTGGTGCTGCCAGTGTGGCGAGAGAGCCGTCGAGCGTGGAACTGGCGTTGCGCGGGCTGCACGACAGCTTTTTTCAAGCTAATAGATCGGAGCACAGTGCGACCGGCTGCAGCAAAAGAGGTGCGGCTGGAGCGGCCAGAGGCCGTGGTCGAGGCCGTGGTCGAGGCCGTGGTCGAGGAGGCACTTGAGCCATTTTCCGTGGGCGAGTCTGGATCTGATGACATGGACGCCGAGGCCGAAGAGAGCAACCGTCGAGTGACGGTGGCCATGCTGTCGCCCGGTGCAGCCATGGCGTTGGTGGCGAAGGGCCGTCCGCAAGTACGTTTGTGCGACTTTCAGCACCAGTGCATCAAGTCAAGGGCTGTCCGGAGCCACAGCCCGATAAAGGCACTGCAAACTCGGCTGGTCCACAAAGACCCCCTTCATTTGCACCACCTGCTCTTTTGTTCCGCCGTCCTCTTCCGTCTGACCACCAGCACCTCCCCTCCCGCTCCTCTCTCTCTCTCGTCCCGATGGCGCTGCCAAACACGCGCCCGCTCAGTTGAGAGAGATGTTTCCCCCCCCCCCCCAAAAAAAAAAAAATCCTTTGAGAGAAGAGTAAGAAGTAGAGATGCATTGAATTTGTGTGATAAAATCAGAGATGACAATGGGAGAGGGACAAAGTGTTGTGTTGAAACAGAGGTCAACTCAGAGGTGGCCGCACAGAGGTCAGGAAGGCAGAGAAAGTGTGTGTGAGCAAGTGAGGGTGAGAGAGCCACCAGGAGCTTGAAATGAGCCAAAGGTGACCCCGCCCCCCGCCCCCTCTTGCCCCCCTTGGCAAGGGTGGGGGTTGACACTCCTCCCAGCCTCTGTGAGCATCTGACCGCCGTCACATGTATGGCGGGGAGATGAGCTTTGAGATTAGATTGCATGGGCATGCCAAGTCAGGCGTCTGTCAGCTGTGTTGCTAGGCGCCGGAGAACGAACGAGGCCCCAAAGGGACACACTGGGGTGTTGAGCCGCTGATGTGAGCCAGGCTACGGGCGCGCGGCGCCAAATGGACCAGAGGGGTAAAATCAAGTTGGCCAAAACTCAGATCATGTGGTGGGCAGGGCGGGTCACCAGGGCGCCCTCTTGGTTAAAGGTGCTGGAAAAGGTCGAGGGCACGCTGACGACCCGGTGCTTGCCCTCGGGCAGCAGGAGCTTGACTTGGATGGACGTGCTGCGAGAGTGCACAATTTCCAGGTCTGGGTTGGCAGGTCCGCGGCCGGATCCGTCGGCGGGCACAAAGAGATTGATGTCGTCGCAGGCATCCAGTAAAACACGCTGCAGCTCAGCCTCCACCTGGACCTCGCACTTGCTGCAGCGATTGAGCTCGAGCTGAGTGCAGGCATCGGCATGCAGGGAGCTGTCACGACACCCGTCCATGGACATGGCGGTTCCACGGCCCGTCACTCGTACGGCGACATTCTGGCAGCTCGCCACGGCCACACGCTGCTTGAAGCTCGTCACTTCCGCCTGCCAAATTCACGCCCAACAGAGAAACAAGGGAGAGGGAGAGAGAGAGGGAGAGGGACAGGGAGAGTCGAGCATGAGGTGATCCCATCAAACCACGCTTCAAACCTAGTCCAGGTGTCAACTTTAACGGCTGGGGGATCCCGACCGAGCAGCCTGACAGTAGCGAGATGACACACCTTAAAGTCGCCCGCTGACGCACCCTCCAGCACAAAGGCAGGCCCTTGACGCGGAATCTCGGTCATGACAGTACGATCCGTTGACGCGGCCCCTGAGCAAGCACCATGCACAACCCAGAAGCAAAAGCAGACAAGCCAAAGCCCGATCGCCCCCGTCAATCTCTCTCTCTCTCTCTCTCTCTCTCTCTCTCTCTCTCTCTCTCTCTCAAACTCTTAACTCTCTCAAACTCTCTCAAACTCTCTCAAACTCTCTCAAACTCTCTCAAACTCTCTCAAACTCATGGTAATTCTCTGTGTTCGTTTCTCTTCAAACTCTCTTTTTCTCCACACACTACTCTCACTCTCTCACTCTCCCACACTCTCCCACTCTCTCTCTCACACACTCTCCCAACACGCGTACTCTCTCACTCTCTCCCATCTGCTACACACACTTCAGTCTCCATCTCACACACACTCTCTGAGGTGAGTTTACGATGGCGGTGCGCGCGGGCTTGACACCTTGATAGTTTGGCAGCGGGACGCATGCATGAAGAGGGGTGTGTGCGTGTGCGTGTGTGTGTGTGTGTGGAATATCAAGGTGCAAGGCGCGCAGGCGACCGAGATCTTGCTGCGAATGCTTTCACTGACCCGTCACTGGCTGATGGCGCAGCAAAGAGGACGCCGGCCGGGGTTTCGAGCGTCGCGCCATGGCCGAGGAGGCAGCAGCAAGCGCCACGCCGCCATACCACCCAGTGGTGCAGCAGATTTTGGATGTGCTGACGACGAATGACTGTTGGCATCAAACGTTTGAGCATGATGCTGTGTTGACGTCCGAGGCCGCGGCCGCGACGCGACCTGGGTACGGCCTGCACCAGGGCGCCAAGGCCATCGTTGTGCGTTACAAGGTCAAGGGCGCAGCGACCCCGCGACATGCCATGCTGGTGCTGCCTGCGGACGCCAAGTTTGACAACCGTGCTGCAAGAAAGGCGCTGGGTACCAAGGACATTCGCTTTGCGCCCGAGGATGAGGTGGCGACCTTGACCGGCAACGTCCTCCCAGGAGGCGTTCCGCCTTTCGGGAACCTCTTTCAGCTAGACGTACTGGTGGATCGAAAGCTGCTCGACAATGAACGCATCGTCTTTAATGCCGGCGACCGCCGATTCTCTGTGGCCATGCTACTCCAAGACTACCTTCGGCTGGTGGATCCGACCGTGTGTGACTTTACCGTTGACCCAGCTGCCTAATGGGCCTGCTGATCCATCCATCCATACAATGTACCTTTTTGACTTGTCGTGGTCGTTTACTTTCCCATCGATCGACTTGGAGCGCCGAGCGCCCTTTCTTGATTGCTTCACTGCGTGCCGGACGGTTGAAGCGCAATTTAATCTGATGATAACGATGCTGATGGTGGCGGCGGCGGTGGGAACGGCGGGCATTTGCTGATGCTTGGAAGGAGCATCGTGCAGACGGTCATTCGACGAGTGCTCCCGTCTATGTTGAAAACCAACAGACAGTCTGGCCTTTCCTTAGCACTGTGGTATTATGGTATAGGGGGCATGCTGCAGGCATTCGTGAATGGGGTGCTGACGCTTTGAGCCGGTTCTGGCTGACGGGCCCGTGCCGAATGGGGCAACGGCCGAGAGGGGTAGCGCGCATACAAATACATTGGAGGTGTGGCCGGGAAGGATGAGAAATGATGGGACAGAGGGCAACTGCCATGGTTGCCACCTCATGTCGACGAGCACAAATGGAGGCGCCATCAACTTGCTGCACAGCGTTGTGCGTTTCGAATTTCTTTTTGGTTTCGATCGACCGGCACCCACAAACCGCAGGTGGGGGTCGGCGGTCGGCTTGCACGTGACCTCGGCTGTGAATTGTACGACATCACATCCGCCTGATCAAGAGGGCTGGCTGGCGATCCGGGCCCATTATCATCAACCTGAAAAGGAGGAAATGGAGCAACCTTGGCATCGTCCAAAGCCGTTCCAGAAGGGCCTAGATGTTTGGTTGGGCGCAACGGGCTTGCGCCCAGGAACGACGGCAGAGCCCCCATCACCGACAGATCACTCCCATCTACACACTCCATGGGGCAAGCTTTGGCGCAAACCAACGCGCAAAGGGCACCAGTCGACTGATGGCACTCACACCCTAAACTTGGACATGTGCCAGGCACACATGATCGTGACGGTGAGTTGCCTCATGCCAGAGCAATAACATACAGAAGAGAGAAACAGGCGTTATTGGGCACACCACCGCCTGTGGCGCAGTGGCATCAGCTCCACACGCTCAAGTTGGCCGTGATGTCAGAGTTCCATGAAAGCGGCGCCTCTGCTCTGTGCCGTGCACTGTGATGCAACTTTGATGCATCGCGCTTCGTCCCCCTTTCCCATCTTTCCCTAAGTAAGCCAGAAGAACAAGTCTGCCATGTGGGGATGGGATCGTCTGGTCCACGGGTGTGGGTGCGGGTTTGAAACGAAGCACCAGCAGGAGCAAGAGTGTCAGGATAGCCACGGGATGAGGGCTGACAGCGGGGCATGTGATTGACCCTGCGTGAGTGAAAAAACCTCAAAGTGCATGTGAACCTGACATGTTTTCTGATTTCAGTTGGACCATACTGTTGCCCAGCCGCCAATCGGCGCACTGGACCCGCACTTGGCACTTGGACCCGCATGTTGAGCCACACCTAAACCTTATTTCCAATGTGTAGCAAACGACCCGGATGGGACATGAACCCTTTATGTCTGTATGAGGGTCTTCGACGAGGGAACGCGATCCGGTTTGATGATGAACTTTTTTTTTCTCGCCCATGTTTGCCACAGGATGATGCGTCGGTCGGCGACACCCATGAATCTGATTGTTCTGCCTGCGTATCAGTCCAGTGACATGCGCCCTGATTGGGCTGGTCGGCGAGCAAGAGCAATGGTCTTTGAGCATGCACCCCTGCAACACTTGACACTTGCCGTCATTCGTGCCCCTGTTGCATATGCCGGCGTGCAGAACCCTTCCACTCGATGAGATGGCGCAGAGCCCTCCTGATGATGATGATGATGATGGATGGTCCACCCTCCAGCCAGCAAGCAGCACACGCATGACGTGTCAAACGTATCCAGAGCGTGCCAGACATCCACCCCGATCTACTCGCATGTTCATACACGGACACGAACGTACGCAGGTACCTCCCGCACCACCACTCACATGTCAATCACACACTCGCAGCCGATAGGGGAAAAAGATGCCCAGCAGGCGCGTGCTGAGAGGTGTGTGCGTGCGCGCGTGTGTGTGTGCGCGCGTGTGTGTGTGTGTGTGTGTGCGCGTGTGTGTGGGTGATGTGGGTCTTACATCAAAACCCATGTCCTCCCTTACATGTATGTCTTTGTTTGTCAGTTTTTTCTTTCTCTTCTCTCTCTGTCATTCTCTGTCTCTCTCTCTCTCCTCTCTCTCTCAGTCTTTCTCTGTATTTCTCTGTTTCTCCGTCTCTGTCTCTCTCTGTATTTCTCGCTCTTTCATAAAGCATTCTGTCTCCACCTACATTCGTGCCACCGTTTTCCTTAGATTGTATTCGGTGTGGATAGCCTTGATCCTTGTGTGGGACAAAAGCCCATCCCCTTCAGTTTATCATCATCATCATCCATCATCTGTCTCTGTCTCTGTCTCTGTCTCTGTCTCTGTCTCTGTCTCTGTCTCTGTCTCTCTCTGTCTGTCTCTGTCTC
>NW_001865082.1:171405-183593 GCF_000002865.3 Monosiga brevicollis MX1
TGATCGCTGACTTGGACGTGTGGGCGCAGGCCATGGACGAGGCCAGCGCGCTGGCCGTGCTTGACCATCCCAATGTCATTATGGTTTACGATACCTTTGAGGACGACTCGCGCTTTTTAATCGAAATGGAATATGCTGATGGTATGCGCCAGACTCACACACCTTGGCAGCGCACCCCCGCGCTTTGCCAACCCGCCGGCCCTCTTTCCCCACGCCTTGATCGCTCACGCCAAACACCTCACCTGGATCGATGTGGCTCGCCAGGAGGAACACTGCGCGATCTCGTCATGCTTCACAGGCGCCCAAATTGGCTGCCAGCAAAGGATGTGCGCTGGCTCGCCTATCAACTGCTCCAAGGAATTGCCCATATTCACCAGCGTGGCATCGTCCACCGCGACATCAAGACGGAAAACGTCTTTGTCACGTCACAAAAGATCCTCAGTGCGTTCCACCTTGTGCTTCATGCCTTCTCCCTTGCCCTCTTTGCATCCAGCAGGCTCACCTTCCTCGCCTTGCCCCTGTCACTTGACCTGCGCGCGCACACAGAGGTGGGCGATTTTGGCATCTCCACCCGCCTCATGGACAACGCCCTCCTGGCTTCAATGGTGGGCACGCCTTATCAAATGGCACCCGAAATCTTCAAAGGTTTGTCCGGCCACTCCAGTCTCAGGCCCTCCTCTCGCCAAACCAGAATGTCTCGCCCATCTCGAATCCTTTGATATAAATAACGTCGACCCTGCCTCTGCCCTGATGCCAGGCGAGCAATACGATTCAAAATGCGACATCTTCTCCGCTGGTTGCGTGGTTCATGAGCTCTGCACCTTGCAGCGCACCTTTGAGGCCTCCAACATTTGCGCCGTCATGAACAAAATGATCGAGGGCGAGCCTGAACCCCTGGATCCCACCGCTTATTCATCCGACCTCCAAAAAATGGTCCTGTGCATGCTCAGCGTCCTCCCCGCGGATCGCCCCACCGCTGCTGAGCTACTCCAACACAGCGTCTTTGACGTTGAGCGTGGTCAATGGGCCGACAAGGTGATCTCGCGCCGGCAGAATTAACATCCCATCGACAAACCTTCACGCCCCATCCCTCACGGTGCGCCTTACATCGGCTTGACATCTCGTGCCTCGTGCGAGCAGGTGCGTGCTTTGCATAGCCGGCAAGCCTCCACCCCATTCAGCCCCTCCATGTCGCTGGCGTCCACCATGGACACACCAGGCGTTTTTGTCACCCAAGAAACCAAGTTTTATCTCTGGTCAGTCATCCGTGTCGTACCCCGCTTCCTCCCAGCGAGCTTGAAAATCCACGTTTGTTTTGTGATTTTCAATCGATGCGGTGGGTCTGCTATAAATGTGCTTGTATAGGGGCAACGGCCGCCAAGCCGCAGCCGGCCCAGAGTTTGGACAAAAGCATCCACCGCACACCATGGCCATGGGTGCAGCCCACTATGTCGTATGCACCTCTGACCGCAAGCTCTACACCTGGTGCTCCGGCGCCAGCATGGCGGATTGTGACGGCTTTTCCGATGGACAGCTTGGTCATGGATCCAAACACTCTTGTCGTCAACCCAAGGCAAGTGGCCACAAGCCGACACACACACACACACACACACACACACACACACACACACACACACACACACACACACACACACACACACACACACACACACACACACACACACACACACACACACACACACACACACACACACACACACACACAGAGCTCCCTGCCAGATGCCGACCGCCACGCATTGCGCATCTTGATCCTCACCTGTGGTCTGTTAGCTGGTGGACGCTGCCACGCCTTTGGAACCCGACCAAGCCTTTGCCGGGCGTGACTTTAGTGCATGCTTGACAGCCGCAGGCCAGCTTCTGGTGTGGGGCAGTTGTGTGGACGGCTGCACCGGGACCGGCGAGAACAGCGAGGACCTGACAGAGACCACCGACGAGGCTGGTCGCAACGTGCTTGATAGCCATGGCAACGTCATGACGCCCATCCCCGTCCCCTTCTTCAAAAATCAGGTTGGCTACACGTCTCAGCTGCAGACACCTCTTGAATTACGGCCTGCAAGAGCATCACTCGATGTACTCACGCTGTAAAATTCCGGCATTCAATGCATTCAAACGTAGATTGTGACCGAGGTTGCCTGCGGTGACCGACATGTCATGGCGCGTCTGGAGAACCAACTCTACGCGTGGGGCTGTGGCGAGTACGGCCGCTTGGGCTTGGGTGACGAAGATGACCGGTTCGAGCCCACGCTGGTTCCTCTCCATGGTGACATAACCATTGCACGTTTGGCCTGCGGGCCAGAAGCCACTATCCTGGTCACCGACACAGGGTATCTACTGGCGGCCGGGCACAATGTCAGCAATCGCTTTGGCCTCAACGCGCCCATTACCGTCATTTCAAAGTTGCGAAAAACCCACGGTGCCACCGAATCGGGGGAAACCGCGGGCTCGGTCCGTGTCGCCCTCAACTTTATGCCAATCAAACACCAACCGCTGCTACAGCACGTGGCACAGGTTAGCTTCTTGCTCCATTGAATTGTGTTTTAGATGACAAGCCTCTCGTTGCGCTGTCAAGATGATCGCCGCCTGACCAAAGCGCCGCCCTCTGTGTTTCTGCAGGTGGCCATTGGCAATGAGCACATTGCCATGGTCGATCGCCAGGGCCGGATTGTGACTTGTGGCAGCAATCTGTACGGCCAGCTTGGCACGCCTGACAAGCGGGCACATGGGGATGGTCCTCGGCTTGTGCGTCATCTACTTCACACAAAGGTACGTCCAGCCCGTGACGCTCGTCGGAAGTCGCTGGAACAGATGCGCTTTTGCGTCTGCACGATTGATGCACGTGTCCCCATTTCACAAGAACTGGCGTGCGCCGTGTGTGACTACGTAGATGGCTCAAGTGGCCTGCGGCGACGACTTTTGCCTCGCTCGCTCGAGGGATGGCCACATCTATGTGTGGGGCCGAGCGGAGGATGCGCGTTTGCCCTTTCCTGAAAAGGCCGTGCGGCGGCCGCGCTGCCTTCGTAGCTATGGTGCGTTTCGACACTGACCCAATACACGAGTCACGGGGCTGCATGCTGGCATGGTCTGACATGCTTGCCTCACGCACGACCTTGTAGACAACGTGGTGACCGTGGCAGCGCATGGCTCGTCATCCATGGTGCTTGCACGACAAGTCGTCTCGCAAGTTGAGATGCGACACTCGTCTCTCTCTTCCTCGCTGTCACAATCGGTCTTCAACATGAGCCTTGAAAGCCACAATTCGTTTTTCGGGGACGACGAGGAGAGTCTTGGCGGGGAAGAGTCAGAGGCCGAGCCCGAGCTCGTGGAGGCCAGTCCTCGTCCAACGGAGACCACGAATACTGAGCCGCAGACTGCCAATGCCTCAGACACTGAGACGTCAAGCTGGGATCATAGTGGGGCAATTCCAGCCTGGCTGGCCCAAGAACTCGCGCGCGAACGCCGGGACAGTGCTGCTATGGACCGTTCACGCGAAAGCGACGTCCAAGCGATGGTCAAGCACGTGGTGCTGACCCGGCAAGAGTCTGATCCCTTTCCCATGATGCCAGCTCAAGCGCCGCGCAAGGCTGCCACCGATGCCCATGGTATCCCAGGCTCCTACCCGGACAGCGACAGTGACAGTGATGGCGACGAAAGCCTGCCTGGTGCGTACGCAGCCTGTGTCTGTGTGCCTGTGCCTGTGTGCCTGTGCCTGTCTCTGTGTCTGTCTCTGTGTCTATCTCTGTCCCTCTCGATCTCTTGATCTCTCAATCTCTCAATCTCTCGACCCCTGAGTCGTCGCATGGAGGCAGTCTTTGACCAGGTTGCCCGTGTTTGCTTCATGCTTCTCAGACTGGCTACGTAACGAGATGGATTGCGAGTATATTCCATCGGATCGTTTGGCCCAGCGCAAACACTCCAGCTCCAGCACATCGTCATTGAGTGTGCCTACGCGCCGACCAACCGAGGTGCTCAACGCCACAATGCCACTCAGCATGCACCATGATTCTACATCAGCCCACGACCCACAGCCCAGCCCACTGTCGGCCCCAGCTCCGATGCCAACCGCGAGCGCCGGAGGAGCTGCACTTGCCGATCTCATGGGACCCGAACCCAAGCTGGGCGGTCTCGAGAGCCTGAGGTATGTGCGCCAATTTCAACGAGGCATTTGTGTGGGAGCATGGAATGAATGTTTGACAACAGAACGGCCAGCTCACGCACCCACTTTGCCCCACGTAGTCGGGATGAGCTGTTGGAGCGATGCCGACAGCAGGCCCGGCAGCTAGCGCAATTGCGGCAGGAAAATGCCACCCTCTCGGCGCGCCTCAACCAAATCACCGCCCTCGCCCGCTCATAGTTGCATCGTCAGCGTATCGCAGAGCGATGGCTGCCGGTTTCCAACGAAGCGGTCCGACCCAGTGAGAGGCATCTCGAATTTAGACCTGATCCTTGAAAAAGACACAACAGGACGCAAATGCAAAGCCCGTTCATTCTTGTCCTCAGAGACTGCCGACTCTGGGGAAAACGGGACGAGTCAAAAGCGCGCCAATACTTGTGTCAGACCCTCTTCCCCTCGCCGTCTTCTCGCATGCGCCTCCATGGCTGCTCTCCCACTTGGCTACGACGACCCCCTAAAGCTCCCTACCTCTCTCAAAACTGCTTCTCTCACACAACCATTTTCCATAAGAGACTGTTCCGTTTGTTTGTATTTTCTTTTTTTTCTCTGTGTATGTGTGTGTTTTTTTTTTCACCATCAGCCATGAACAAGGTGAGTGGATCGTTGACCGCTGCATCGGCGACCTCCTGGGCAGATCTCGGGGCTCTCTGCTTGGTTGTGGCGTGTCTGTGGCTAGTTCTTTTATCCTGCGGGGGGTGGGGGTGGGAGGGGTATACAGTCCGATGACGAGCACGGGATCTGTTGTTGTGATTGGGATTTGGAACGTGTCAATCACGTTGGACTCGCCTGGCGCTTGCGGTAGCTGATCTTGGCACTGTGGGCCCTGTGCCTGGGCGTGGCATCAGCAGCCAACAAACCCAACATTGTCTTTATCCTCACGGATGATCAAGTTCGTAACCACCCCGCCCTTTCCTTCTCCTCTCTCTCCCCCTCTCAAGCTCTCTCCCTCTCAAACTCTCAAACTCTCTCACCTGGCTGTCCATCTCGCTTTGCTGATGGCGCTGTCCACATAGGACATGAACATGGCCTACATTTCGCAGCCAAAGCTTCAGGAGCTCATCATGAGACAAGGCGGTAGGAGGATTCGTCTTGTTGCCATGGCGCCGCCTGCCGGCTTGAGATTCACTCGACCTTGCGCTTGACATTGACATTGACAGTGAGCATGGCGGCCATGATGGCGTCTACACCCGTGTGCTGCCCCTCACGCAGTGGCATCCAGACTGGACGCTACATCCACAATGTGCCGGCTAAAAACAACAGCATTGCTGGCAACTGCTCGGGCCCACTATGGCGCGAAAATGCCGAGAAAAAAAACTTTGCAACCTACCTTCACGCAGCAGGGTTGGTGCCCCCTTGGTCCATGGGCTTTGAACCTGCTCACGATATCGGACGCTTGGTGACTTTCTTGAACTGGACGATGCATTGCGTTCCATTCATAGATACAAGACGCATTACAGTGGCAAGTATCTCAACACCTATGGTACTGACGCCGATGGCGGCGTCAGCCTTTTTCCCCCCGGCTGGACTGACTGGCAGGGCCTCGTCGGCAACTCGTACGTCGTCTTTCTTCCCTGAGATGCTGCCATCCGCCTTTCTTCTCCACTCACAAGCCATGCTCGGACATTGGGATAGAATTTACTATCACTACACCATCTCCAACAACGGTCAAGCAGAGAAGCACGGTGACGACCCCGAGGCCGATTACCTGCCCAAGGTGCTGCAGCGCAAGGCCATGGCGTTTTTGGAAAATGTCACCTCCAGCGACGATAATGCACCATTCTTCATGATGGTGGCCACCCCATCCTGCCACGATCCGACTGAACCAGCCGCCGAATATGCGGGCCTGATGGTCAATGCCACAGCTCCTCGCACGCCCAATTACGGTAAGCTCTACCTATAGCGTCAAGCATAATTGTGTGCTCTTACTGTGAGAGCTTGCGCACAATGATGGCAGACAGGAAGGAATCAAAACTTTGTGGCACAGCATGCGAGAAGACTTGAAATGCGGTGCCCTCAGCTTCAACTTTGTGTTGGTAGGTGGTTTTGCCAGCGACAAGCATTGGTATGCGGCTCAACAAAACTGCGCCGCTGGTCACTGCGATGGTAAGTACGCTATGCAGCTACGCACGCAACTCATGGGTGGTTTGAATCCTTGCCTCGTGAGACTGAAACGAGATGGAGCGATGCCATCGCCATGGTCCTTCTTTTTCTTAAGCATGCAAACGGTCACTGATCATGTAGGCTACACCAAGCAACAGGAGGCTTACAATGATCTGCAATACCGTCGCCGTGCCCTCACCTTGATGTCGGTACGTTATTCGAGTCGGGCGCCATTCGATGCAATGCCTGCGCCCGGACGCATGCAATGGTGGAACCAGCGCACTTCGACTTTATTTGATGCTCGGCATTGCTCCCCGTGGTCTAGGTTGACGATATTGTGGGTAACATCACCTTTTATCTTGAAAGCAAGCGCTTGCTCGACAACACGTACATTTTCTACAGCTCGGACCACGGCTATCATTTGGGCCAATTTGCGTTGATGAAGGACAAGCGCAATCCTTATGAGTCGGATATTCGCATTCCAGGTCTGGCGCGCGGCCCTGGCATTGCCCCAGGCACCATCCTCAACGATCCTGTGACGTTGGTGGACTTTGCGCCAACTTTCCTGGACATTGCGGGCATTCCCATTCCCGACACTATGGATGGCATCTCCATGCTGCCGGGTCTACATGCTGCTGGTCAGCAAGGCCGGGAGCCTCTCCGCGTCGACTTTTTGGTGCGTTGTGCATTGCACCTGGACTGTAAACTTTGCCTATGATGGGAATGGCCCTCTTACTCGCGTGGGCATTGCAACACGTTCGCCCGCCTTCCTTGTGTCTGAACATTAGGTTGAGTATCATGGTGAAGGCATCAGCGCGACAGCCGAAACCAACGTCTCGCAATGCAAGGTGGCTGATATGTTCTGCTCCAACGGTAAGTCGATGCGCCAGACGTAGCCTGCTTAGGCGCGCGCCGTGTGCGGCCATCATCAGCTGACCCTACCTGTTCACCGTCCCTGACGCCTTTTCCGGGGAAGCACAGTCGGCCCGGAAATGAACAATCACCCGCCTTTTTGGAATCAAGATCCCATTTGCTCATGCCAAGACAGCCATAACAACACATACTGGTGTTTGCGTACGCTGGATCCAGCCAATACCAGCAAGAACTGGATGTACTGTGAGTTTGAAAGCGGCTTTGCCGAGTTTTACGACATCCAAGCCGATCCTTGGCAGCGTCAGAACCAGATCCACACGGCGCCTGCCGACCTGATTCAACAACAGCACGAGCGCTTGGCTGAGCTCAAGGCCTGCCGCGGCCCCTCGTGCAAGACCAAACCCAACCATGCAATGCCAGCCCACCCAGAGCCAGCGCTGCAGGTTGCGCGAATGGACCACACGGCATCTGCGCCCTCGTCTTAGCTTCACCTCTTTCTGTTTGTACAAACATTCACATCTTGTGTTTTCCATCCTTGGATTTGAAGCGATCTGGGGAGCGTACGCTGCCGCTTTTTGGAGGGGGGAGCGGAGGGTGAGTCTCCCATTCACTTGGCCGAGTTTGAACGAATTGATGCCCCGCTCTACCTTATTCCCATGTTGCCATGAACCATTGCCGCTCTCCATTCCAGCCACACACACACATCTCCTTTCTTAGCAAACCTGTTTCTCTCTTTCAATTATTTACATGTGGTATTTCGTTTGGACACAGACACACTCCTCTCTCTCTCTCTCTCTTTTCACTTTTTTTTTCTGACGTTTTCGGATCTGGCAGCATGTGAGTCTGGTGGCAGGGGGCATGCGGGGGTTTGAAGACCATGCTGGTCCGTCCAAGGGTTGCGGGCCTTGGTGGATGCTGTTGGGGTGGTGTGCGGGTGGTTGTATTGGTGGGCAGGTTGGCGTCGACGGGTCAAAGGGGACTGGTTCGTTGGTGGTGGGGGCTGATGGATTTGGCGCGTTTGGTTTGCTACCACAGCAGACACACATTGTGCAGCAAACATGGACAGCACATATTTGTGGGCTGCCGCCGGGCTGGCTGCGGTCGGCTTGGCTGCCAGCAAGCTGAAGAAAACGTCCAAAGACCCCGCATTCAAGGTAGGTCATTCGCCGATCTTGCCGATTTGTGGCCCGAGGGCATGGGGCATCATGTGGCCGCATGTTGTGGATCTTGTCGGCCGATTGCTCACTACAAGTCCTCCTCCGGGTATCGTATGATGCAGATCTCTGATGTCAAGCACATCCGCCATCATCCCGAGGCCGTCACAAGCAAGCAGGGTGTCAATTACGTTGTGGTGGGTTTGTGCAACTGTGCCCTTGCCCGGCGCGCTCATTTCTCCTCAGATCTGCCAAGCAAGGCCTTCTCTCTCATGCGCTGCCGCCTCTTTTGATGTGTCTTGACAGACGGGTGGTCATGGATCGCTGGGCTCCAACGTCGTTGAGGCACTCTTGGCCCGGGGTGAGACGCACATTACCGTCGTCGACATCCAGGATTCCTCGCTCTTTGAGGCTGAGCGCGCCGACGGCCGGGTGACTTTCCGTCAATGCAACCTGTGCAAGCCCAGCGAAGTGCACGAGGCGCTGCAGGGTGCAGATGTCGTGATTCACACCGCCGCAGCCGTCAACTATTGGTCTCGCTTTGATTTTGAATATGACGCCATCAAGGCCATCAACTATGACGCTGCCTGCTCGGTCATTGATGCCTGCCTCCAGGTGAGAGTCCCATCGCCAAGCTTTCAGCCGGTGCATCGTGAGCTCCTCCCCATCTCTCGCGAGATTCGGCTTTTTTTTTTTTTTCCTTTTTTCTTTTTTTTTGGCCCCAGCGCACCTTGTTGGCTTGACTCACCTATTGATCCGTGTAGCATGATGTCCGTGTCCTGGTGCACATCTCCTCGACCTCCGTCGTGGTGACGCCAGAGACTTTGAAAGCCGGCACGCTGTGCAATCTCGATGAGGACAACACTGAGGCTGTTACCAAGGGGCCCTTTGTCTGCCACTACGTTAAGACAAAGGCCATGGGTGCGTGCCGCAATCCAATTTGACCACCAATCTTCTTCCGTGCCGTGAATCAGAACGCACTTGCTGTTCTTTTGCCGCTAATTGTATGGCGGCACCCTCATTAGCTGAGCGCGCGGTGCTGGAAGCCAATGGTACTGGACGCTTGCACACCGTCGCCGTTCGCCCAGGGGGTATTTATGGGCCCCACGATCGACTCTTTTTGGGCACTGTAAGTTCTACTTTTGCCTCCTTTGGCATTTGTTTTTGTCGACCAACACCAATACCAATACAGCACAGCTTGACATCGCCGTGCTACCTCTCGCAGATCTACACCAACCAGCCTGGTTTGTCGCCCAGTGACAACGAGGTGACTGCTCATACGTACTCGGAGAACATTGCCCATGCCTGTCTGTTGGCCAGTGACGCCATTCTTCAGTCACCGGCCGCCCGCTGTGCTGGAAAGGTATGTTCATAGCATTTGGGACATTATTCTCCTCAGGAACGGGCATTGGCGGCCCATGAGTGGATGACACAGCTTCCATGGCAGTCTCATCCCCATCTGCTTTAGGCCTACTTTGTGACTGATGAGCCCAATGCTGGCGACGAGCCGATGAAGACTGGGCCATTCTACAATCGCGTATGTGCCTGCTTTTGCAATGACTGGG
This sequence comes from Monosiga brevicollis MX1, assembly GCF_000002865.3. Taxonomy (NCBI): domain Eukaryota; class Choanoflagellata; order Craspedida; family Salpingoecidae; genus Monosiga; species Monosiga brevicollis. Next base: position 181,290 of record NW_001865082.1, read on the forward strand.
AAAACGGGGCCCACCTTCGTCTCGAGCAAACGGGGAACATGGTATATTGCGTGCGTTGATTGATTGGCCGACTCTCTTTCTAGCTTTATGCGATGATGGGCCACAAGCGTGAGATTGTGCCAGATTTTGTGCGCAACACCCTGCCGGGCCTGGTTGACAACTTGATTTGGCTCACAAAGGGGGCTGTTGGTCCTCACCTGGGTGACTGTACGTTGTTCAACTTGGTCCCGTGCGGTCCGGAACGCCGTGACCTTTTGACTGAGCTCCAGCTGACTTCGTTTGTGCTTTTCCTTGGGATGCCATAGTGGCCAAACTGCGGACTTCGGTGGTGCTTCTGGCCTCGAACAATTTTTACTTTCGGGATGACAAGGCACGCCGCGACTTTGGATACAAGCCGCGATACACGCAGAGCCAGGCCATGGAGCGAACCACGGCCTTTTGGCGCAAGGAGCTGCAAGCCAGCGGCTTCCCCGTACGCGACCCATTGCCGCTCGAGTGAGCGATGGCCATGGACTTTTCCGGGGCCTTTCACAAGTTGACGACAAGGACCTGTGACTGAACCTTATGCGCACTTTTATGTTGAGGAGATGCGCAGCATCATGGCGGGAGCAACGAGCTGATACCCCAATTGATTGAATCCCGAACCAACCAAGGAAAAGAATATGGCATGCTGACCACAGGAAAAAAAAAAAAAAAGTGGGGGAAAGAAACGCAGGAGAGAACAGCGCGCAGCGCTCTTATCGGCTTGTGGATCCCACAAGTGCTGGGCAAAGGGAAAAGCAGTGCTTAACACTGAGGACGGCACAAGTCGTGGGCAAACAGGTTAAAGCGCAGCAACGCAGTCGGCCCATGTGGTCAGCTCCCAATCCTCTTGACATGTCGAGGGCAGGGTGACAAGGAGCACGGTGCCCGGGGACTGGATGGTGGCACAGGCGTCTGTCAGGGCGGCTGGCACGGGTGGCCCGTCACGAGGCAAGCGCCAGACGAGAGCATTGGGTTGGGAAACATTGCTGGACACAAGCGGGGCCACCTTGAGGTGAGATTGCAGGCGTCCCAAGAGCCAGCCAAGGGTTTGCTTGGCACCGACGGTCACAGCCACGACGTGGTCCAGCTGACCCGGGCTGCGCAGTCCACACGCAATCAAGAAGGTGGTGGTGGCACCGGTGCCCGTCGCAAATTTGATGGCGCGACTGCGCATCTTCATGTTTAGCACCCGATCTGCTGCTGCACCGCCCTTGGCTAGCTTGCGGGCCGAGTAGGCCTTGCTCTTGGCCTGATGCAAACGGGAAAAAAAACAGGTTGATCGTTAAGGAGGAGCGGAGAGGCCATGGCATTTGAAGGGGAGGACGGCAGGGGCGCCGGCAGCGGCAAAGGACCAACCTGTGCCTGGTCGAGGTTGGCGGCTGCGGCGGCTTGTCGGTGGCTGGCCTCGGCTTGCGCTGCGGTTTGGGCAGCCCGCGAAGGAGGGCAGTCGTGGTCTTCAGCATGGCGATGCCTAAAAGTACAGCGTCAAAGTACATCAAGTGAGCTCACGAGCCGGAGCCGCCGGAGCTCAGCAGTGCCTTGAGGGTGCAGCTTACTGGGCACAGACGTTTAATTGGCAAGCGGCACAGACGGCCAAGCTAGCCTTGGTGCAACCGGGGACGTGGCAAACTGATTTACTATCGCTCAAGTCGAGTGTGGGGCCTGCCGTCTGACCCCGTGAGTCTGCTGCAGCATGCTCTGCCACATGCGCGGAGAAACACTGCTCGCTACGTTTGAGAGGCACCAAGCGTGCGCCCGTTTCGATGAGCACCTGACCCAGGCGCCCAGTTCACCCAACCATGCAGCCCCATCAAGATCAACCAACCACAGCTGAAGAGCGCAGCGCGAGCAGCTCAACGGCAAGAAGCTGCTCCGCCCACACCTTGGACACTGCACCTCCACCTCCATCACCACCACCACCACACTCACACTCACACCCCTTGCCCTCCAGATGAATCCGCTCGTCGCCGCCTTCCCAGCACAAGCAGCAGCACTTTAATTCTCTCTCTCTCTCTCCATCTCTCTTATACTCTCTCAAACTCTTCTCTCTCTCTCTCTCTCTTAAACTCTCTCTTAAACTCTCTCTTAAACTCTCTCTTAAACTCTCTCTTAAACTCTCAAACTCTCAAACTCTCTTAACTCTCTCTCTCTCTCTCTCTCTCTCTCTCTTGACTCTTGACTCTTGACTCTCAACTCTCTCTCAAATTTAATTTCTCTCTCTCTCTCTCTTTTTGTCATTGGTCTCTCTTTTTTTGTCTCCTCTCTCTCTCTCACTTTTCT
>NW_001865082.1:184075-196790 GCF_000002865.3 Monosiga brevicollis MX1
GGGGGGGGGGGGGGGGAGCGGGCAAAGTGGGAGATGAAGATGAGGGATGATTGCTGCGTGAAGCGGTTGTGCGATCGCATCAAGCGTCCATGCCACATTCACATCAATGGCAAACGGCAGTGACGACTCCTGTCCAAACTGCGAAGAGCCGACTTGATGCCCCGGGTGACCCTGCTGGTTGCTCAATCCACCTGATCGTTTGCTGGCTTGTAGACCGCCACCATGGCGACCTTGCTAGATGAGAAGAATCAGTGCGGACAGACGCTCCTGCGCATGGTTTGTGCCGACAACCGCGCACCGTGTGTGCCGCTCCGTCCCCGCGCAGTCAATGGCCATCCACTGATCTTTCTGTTGCTGGGTTGTTGTTCCTGCCCATGCACTGCTAGACCTCGCGAGGAAATGCCATCGTGGCTGAACTCCTGCGTCTGGCCGACAACGTACCAGAGCCGTACTTGTTGCGCAGCGCATCCAGCCGGGCCAAGTATGAGCAGATTGTCCTCGACTTTGCCTACTTTCAGCGCATTGAGGTTGGATCAACCAATCGACCTGAACCGACCAGCCTTATGCATGCTCCGCCCAGCCCCGGCCCCGACCCTAAACTTTGTCTATCTGTCTGTTTGTCCGTCTGTCCGTCTGTCCGACTCAGTACTTTGATAACAAGATTGATACCAACCCTGACCTTCAAGATGTGGACGAGCAACTCCGTGCCAGCTACATGCCCGTGCTCACCCGCTTCTACAACGCCTTTGAGAGCGTGTACAAATATGTCACTGACATAATCAAGTGCGTTTCACTCCTAACCCGGGCTTCCTTTTCTTGTAGTTTCTGCTCTGCCCCCCTGCCTCACCGTTGGTCGCCACTGCACACGCCTTGCAGATTCCTCGAAGACGTTGACGAGGGTGTCTACATCTACCAGACCATGGAAAATATTCTGGCTGACAAACACGGCAAACAACTCATGGCCGAGGTGCGACCGATGCCCAGGCCCTCACTCTTCAGGACGGCAGCCATGCGATGCGGCCGCATTGGCATCACAAGTGCCGAGCATGCTGCTTGGCAGACTGCTCAACTTTTGTACTGTGGTTTAGATGCTTTACCTGTATGGCTGCATGCTGCTCCTGGTTGACATGCGCATCCCCGGTCTCGTCCGCGAACGCATGATTGTCGCATACCAACGGTACTGGTACGTGCGCAGCGGCATGCCCGCTCAGCCACAGCCGATGCTGTCATCTCCAGTCATGCCTTGCAAACACTCACTGCCCCGGTGTTTTGAAAACAATCGTCTCATTCCAGCCTGAATGAAGCTGACATGACCAACGTCGAGGCCGTCATCAAACTCTTCCGCTCTACCGGCTACTCGCATGCCCCCGGCGCCAAGGTATTATTTTCCCTCACACACACACACACACACACATATATATTCTGCGACCTTTACTCATGACCGTCAACCCATGCCTCGCTTTCCCCACGCTCTCTGTGCTGAATCCTTCCACCTCCTCTCCACAGCGACCAGCCAAATATCCAGAAGAGTACCTGGCCCGCGTGGAACTGCCTTCTTACTTTGTACAGATGGTCATCGGGTACGCCCTTGAACCCTCGATCCCACACCCCGATTGGAATGACCGCACGCATACCTACAATTCACCGTCTGCCTGTTCATCGCCTCAACGTTCCTTTTTTTTTTTTTTTTTTTTTTTTTTTTTTTTCGCGCAGGCGCCTGCGAACGGATGACATCTATCAGCAAATGACCGTCTATCCCGAACCCGAACACCGGAGTGCTGCTCTGGCTTCTCAAGCTGCCATGCTTTACGTGATTTTGTACTTCGAGCCCACGGCCCTGCACCGCGAGCCGGCCAAGATGCGTGAGATTGTCGATAAGCACTTTCCTGACAATTGGGTCATCAACCTCTACATGGGTACCATTGTCAACCTGGCCGAGGCCTGGGAACCCTACAAGGTCGGCACGGTGCTGTCCACGTAGCCTGACCCTATCGCTCTTGTTGGTCGTGCTCACGCCTCCAATCTTGCGCCTTTCCGTTCATAGGCCGCTTCGGCCGCTTTGAACAACACGCTCGAGTCCAGCAACGTTCAATTGCAAGCGGGACGCTACCTTGAAGCGCTACCCAAGCTCACCAAGCAAGCCGCCGGACTCTTGAAGGAGGGCGTGCTTGTAGAAGGTGTGTGGATTGCGAGCCGTGTTCGCGCCGTGTAACCTGCGCAGTGCTCCAGCTGTCAGCATCGCAAACATGATGGCTTTGCCCGATTTAGAATATGTCCTTGACAACACATCAAAGTTGATGCGCGTTATGCGCAAGGTGGGTGGCTAGGGCCAGCTTTTACACCCATTGCATTGGATTCTGGCCCGTGTTTTGCTCACCGCGCTTGCCGTGGCGGGTTGTAGATCAACGTGACCCTGCGCTGGCTGATCCTGCACACGCACAACGACGCCCGCACGCAACAACACCGCCGCGTTCAAGCTGCTCGTGAAGAGATTATCAAACTCGGGTACAGAATCCCATGCCCAATGCACACCAAACTGCTCAAGTGGCGCGACGACCATGATCTGACCTTGCTTTGCCTGCTTACCTTCCTAGCTTTGATGCCAAGCCAGTTTTTGATCTGCTCTTGAGCTGTGCTCAGTACGAGTTTCTGCTCAAGGAAATGTTCAATAGTCTGCTCGAGCAAAAGCAAGATCGCTGGGATGGCTTGAAGAAGGAGGGTCAGTCTTTTGCTCGAATTGACCCGTTTTGCAACCAGACGCACTCAGATGCCTTACCTGCTTCCCCCATTCATGCTTTGGCGCTTCTCAGCGAGTGACCGCATGAACGAGCTCTCGGATGTCTTTGGCGGCACAACCCCGCTTACGCGTGTCGAGGTCAACACCCAACTGCGCGGTACGCTCCGGCTCTTGCTGCATCGCCTCTCAATGTTAGCATAGACTTGCCATGCTTGCCGGGGCTGAAACTCATCCGCCTTCAACCACAATACATATGGGTGTAGACTGGTTCAAGAACATGGGCTCGCAGATTGCTAGCCTCGATTACAGTGACTCAACCGCTGCCGGTCGCAAGATTATGCAGCTCTTTCAAGCCTTGGAGGAGGTGCAAAGCTTCCACCAGCTTGAATCGAGTCTGCAAGTGCGCCAATTTCTCAAAGAAACGCAGTCCTCCTTGCAACAGGTGTGTCGGTCGCATTCACACCGCAGTCACGTGCCATCTGCAGCGCTGCACACTGACACCCGGCACGGTTTAGATGATTCGCACCATCAACATCAAGGATGAATTCCTCAGTGTCATCAGCGACGTGGCCGACCTGTCTTATGCTTGGGAGATTATCGACAACTACACCGGCTACATGCAAGCTGGCATCAAGCAGGACCCCACGCTCGTGATCAAGTTGCGTGCCACTTTCCTCAAGTTGGCCTCGGCGATGGAACTGCCTGTCCTGCGCATTCATCAGGCGGACTCTCCCGATCTCTTTTCCGTCTCGCAATTTTATTCATCCGAGCTTGTCAGCTACGTGCGCCGCGTAAGTCTTCCTGGACGTCGTAGACCAGACTTGACATCGACCCACTGCGCCCACACGCGAATCTGACTCTTGGGCCCTGTGAACTGGTTTGCAGGTGTTGCAAATTATTCCACGTAGCATGTTTGAAATCTTGGCCAAGGTGATTGCTATCCGCACGCGGCAGCTCAAGGAAGTGCCGACGCGCCTCGAGAAGGACCAGCTCAAGGAGTATGCGCAGCTTGATTTGCGCTACGAAATTGCCGAGCTGACCTATCAAATCTCGGTCTTCACCGAAGGCATTCTCATGATGAAGTCCACCCTCGTGGGTGTGATCAAGGTACGGCTGCGACACGCGCGCACACACCTGGACTAAACCATCGCCCTGACCCGTGCCCCCCGCACCCATAGATTGATCCCAAGCAGTTGCTTGAGGATGGTATCCGCCGCGAGTTGGTCACACAAGTAGCTAGGGCTCTGGACGAAGTGGTGACCTTTGAGCAAGTGAAGGTGAGAGATGAAACTTCAAATGCCTCGAGTCGCTGCCAGTCGCGCGCTTGCATCAATCTCCACGACTGGTTGGCACTCATCCTGTTTTGTGTCATTACTTTTCCTCTTGCTGGCTCGGGCGCAGGGCAAGATGACTGACTTGCACGAAATGCTTCAAGTGCTGCGCCACCGCATGCTGGGCTTCCGCCGCTCTTTCGAGTATATCCAGGTACAGTACAGGAGATGTTGGGCTTTGGATTTGCAAGCCTAACATTTCTAGCACCCAGTGATTGTGAGATCGCTATGCACGGCCATCAGATCTGCAATTTACAGTTGTGGGGTCACCTCGTAGGACTACGTGGACATTTACGGGTTGCGCATCTGGCAAGAAGAGGTGTCTCGCATCGTCAATTACAACGTGGAACAGGAGTGCAATGCGTTCTTGCGGGAACAGGTTTGACGTTGTGCCCATATCGTCTTTGGCCTTTCATCTCGTTCCCGCTGCTTTGATGTGGCACTGCCACTTGAACCGCTCTCACCCCGGCTTGGCTTAAAAATTTGACTCGCTACAGATTACAGACGAAGAATCCATCTACCAGAGTCGCGCGATTCCCATCCCCCGTTTTCAGCCACGGGACAACATGTCCATGAACTTTGTGGGGCGCCTGGCACGCGAACTCCTTCGTCTCACCAACCCATCCACCACCCTTTACCTTGAGCGTAACACAACGTGGTATGACATCAAGACCAAGTCGGAAATTGTGCATGCCGACACCTTTCAGCGCCTGCTGGTAAGTTTGCTTCAACCAAGGCCTCGTTACACCTACCGCCTGGTGTTGACGTCATCCAGCAGACATATCCGTGCCTGCGACGCTGGATGGCTTTCAACGTGCTCAACTTTTCGTGCTTTGGGGGAATGCAGGAGGCCCTTGATACCTTTGGACTCGCAGGCCTTGACAAATTGTTCTGCTTCATGATTGTGCACGAGTTGCAACGATTTGAGCGCACCTGGCAGCGCCAACTAAAGCAGATTGTGCCTGCTCTTAAGAGCTTGTCGACAACGCTGCAGCCCTTGGCTGCGCCGCCGGCCACAACAGCCGTCTACGCCACCGGCATTCAGCAGCTGAGCAAAGTGTTCCCCTTTATTGCCAATGTGGTCTTCAAGGTCTGTTCAACTTTGGCGTGACTTATGATGGTCGCTTCTGGCGGCCCTGTTGCAACGATCTGCCAGAATGTCAGGACCACGGCTTGAATATACTCATGGCCGATTCTCGCCTATAGGTGGGCCATATTCAGTTGCTGCGCCGCATGATTGCAACGCAGCTGAACAGTGCTGCCAAATTCGATGGCAAGCTACTTTTGGCGTAAGTCTTAAACCTACGATCATGTGTCGACGCCGTGGTGTCGGTTGACCCATTGCTTCGCCTTTGCTCCGCACGCTATGCAGGTCGGTCAAGTCTGTGAATCAGGCTTTGTTGGCTGAAATTGAAACCCACTACCGTGACCCCAGCAAGCCCTTCCCTGGTATGTGCTTTGCCTCCTGGCAGACTAACTTCTCCCACCGTGCCTGTATTGAAACCGCCACGTCGCTCATGTAGCTCGATCACGCCCTCGTAGGTGGAGACACGCTGTTGCTGCCCGAGCTCTCGGCTTACTCCGAGGCCGTGGGTGTGGCTGACCCTCTGCAAAAGATCTACGTCACCACAACCAAGCTGGATGAGATTGCTTCCCTGTTGTTTTTCTTTTCGTTATCACAGGTAGGCACAGGTATTTTGTATGGAAATACCACGCGGTGGTGCGTATACATTCGTAGCTTGCTCACCTGTTGCTCTTGCGTGCTGTAGCTGCAACGATTTTCGTTTGCGCGCCAACTGGGCACGCTGGTATCGCGGAAGCAGGGCGATGACGTGGACGGAACTGTGTTCATTGCGGGGCTGATTACCCTGCTGCGACAGTTTCACGTATCCCATCAGCTTTCTTTCCAGGGCATGTTCGCTCAGCATGTCCGCGCGCAGATCCAGACGGTGGATCCGAAGGTAAGCGCCCCTCACGCCGTGACTGTCGTCGTGTTTTTTTATGCACCCGCCCACTCATTTTTGATCAATCGCACATTCCATTTTTAAAGAGCCCGACTCTATCAGCGGATGCCATCAACTCTCTGGTGTTTTTGGAAGAAATGGCACAATACTGCAAGGTTCGTTTTTGGCGCTGAAACCCAACTCCTCCTCGCACGCATACGTCAACTTGAGTGGCTCTGTCCTTGTAACGCTCCAACTGTGCTCCAATGTGTAGACGTCTCGTGCAACCTTGATGACCAACTTACCTCCATATATTGTGGATGAGTTCCGTCGTCAGACACAGTAAAAGTCGTGTAGTTTGGAAGTATCCTTGCCACGACATGCCGTCTCTTGCCCAACGTTGCTTAGGACTATTTGTTTTTGCTATTCTCGTGTTTTGAAGATGTAAGCCTCTGGTAAACATGTGGCTATCATGGGGTGGTTTTTTTTTTTTCCTTGTTGTTCCCGCTTTTTTTTATCGCGCTTTGTTTGCGATTAGATGGGTGGTTAGTCACACGCAAACTTCCTGGCAATTTGCAATTGATTGAAGTCTGAAATGACTAAGTCAAGCGTCGAGACAAAACTATGAACTTTTGTTTTGCTGGTGGCTGAGATTCCTAGGCTGGCTCAGTTGGTCTTCCAGAGGGTGTAGAACAGCCACATCTCGTGGAACGACGGGACACAGACTGATTCCTGCGGGCAGCGGGTGGTGAGCAACGAAGGTTAAGGCTTGCATGGAGGCACCGACAAAATGAAGGGCAAGCAAACCTTGGTAAAGTCGAGGCCGGCGGGATGAGCATGAACAATGTCCTCGTAGCAGCGCGTGGCGGCAGGCATGTTGGCACTGCCACCTTGAGTAAGATATTTGCCGTGTGGTGCCAAGAGAGGCATGGCCCGATTGAGGACGATCTGCAAAAACTCCCAATCACTACCTGTGGTTGTCAAGAGCCAGAATGGATGATCGTCAGTCAAAATGCCCCAGGGCCGGTGAAGCAGAGACCGTGGTGATGAAAAAAAAAAGATCCGGTCTAGCTTTGCATTGGAGCGGCTTGGCACACCTGCGAGCGACGTTGAGACTGGGACTGCAGTGAGGTCGTTGATGATGTAATCAAATTGCATGCCTACATGGGTGATCAGAGATGAGTGAGTTGTGGCTATTCAAGCAGACCGTGGACGAGAACACGGGGGCTAGGATTGCATACCTTGGGCCTGCAATGTGTCCATTTCACCCAGACAATCCTTCACGCGAATCTACAAGAACAAGGGTAGAGTGAAGAAATGTGAGAGGCAACTCCGTGTCTTGAGTGCCTTTGTTTCGGGGAACGAATGATACCTCGTAGTTGGGACCGGTGAGGTTATCCATGCTATCGAAGCAGATGCCTCGCAGGTGCTTGCGGGCCGCATTGATGACCACCTGGGGCGATACAGCGGAGAATGAGATTTAATGAAATTCAAGACAAAGAATGAAAAAGGCGAGATGTTCAAGCCTAAAAGTTGCCGGGCCCGCCAGGGGACAGGCTGGCGAATGGTATTGGGCTGACCTCGTCAATCTCAATCATGATGACGTTGGCTGGATTGAGCTTAAGAATCTGATGCAGCACACCACCATCTCCTGCGCCGAGGACGAGGACGGATTTGCCCTCAAAGTTGAAGCGACCGCTTCCAAGGATGGCCTGTGTGTAAGCCAAGTCGGACTCGGCAAGGTTAGGGTCGTCGTCCAGGAGAAGCATGTTTCCAAACTGGCGTGAGTGGTAGATTTTGACATCCTAGGGTGGAGGGGAAGCAATGAATTTGACGTGAGGGCGGTGCTTGCGTCGCGTCAGAGCGTGCATCAAGGGGCAAGAGCAGATGGAAGGGCGACCGACTTGGTAGGGCGACTTTTCGTGAAAGACGAGTTCGTCAAAGTCGTACTGAATCCAAAGGCCATCCGAGGAGGGCACGACGGTGGGAAAAGATCCACCACGGACGACGGGCGGGTAGAGGGTGGTGGCATCCAGGTGTTGGACGGGGGCAGCCTTGAGCGATTCGGTGGCAGTAGCGCGGACGCGCTCGAGGGCATCGGTCAAATCCGGGGCGGCTTCGCCGGCAGCCAGGCTGAGAGAAATGTCAGCAGTGACGGTTTCTTCAAAAGCTTTGATTTGCACCGAATGGGGGCTGTTCGGGCTCGTCAGGAGAGCCAGCGCGCTTTTGGGGCCCTGGGCCTGAAAGAAACTAATGTCAGTGCCTGGGAGCTGGGCATCATCAATGAAGATTTGGGCCACCGCACGAACGAGGTCTTCAGGAGACTGGGTGAAGCCAGGAAAGTGGAGGTCCAAGAGAACGGAATGCATGCGGGCAGCAACCTCTTGTGCAGCGAGCACGGGAGGCTGGTGCTGGAAACGCAAGAGGGGCTGTTCTGTTGCGGGGGCGGCTGTCGTCGACATGCTTGCGGTGTGTGTGGCAAAGGACGCGGCGGACAGTGGGCAGGACGAGCGGGGCGAGCGAAGATGAGCCGCAAGGCGTGAACCGGAGACTGCACAGGAAGTATGACCGCGCTGCAGGCTTGAAACCCACAACTTGTTCTAAGAGCAGACATATTCATCCAAAAGGAGGGAAGGGAAGCATGAGCTGGAAGGTGAGCCCTTTGAAGTCCGTGGCGCTAGAGGCCGAGCAGAAGCCCTCGAAACGAATCGCACCGGCACAATGAACCTCGAAAGACGCATTTGATGGCGGTGGCACAGCAAGCGGCAGCGCGTCCAGCCAAATGGGTCTGAACTACGTTAAGGCCTACATAGAAGACAAAGCAGCCAAGCGTTCAAGCAAGCCCGCGAGGCAAGAGTGAGCGCTGCCATCCGTCGCCGGAACGAGAATTTTTTTTTTTTTTTTAAATTTCCTGCGTCCGAAAGAGCTCCGGCAGCCATGATGGTTGAAGCCAGCCCAACAACCCCGCTACCCGTTTCCTTCCTCCCCTACCCCCGCCCCACAACACCCAGGCAATGCCCATGACCCAGCACCCAGCCCTCGACGTCTCAACCCTTCGACACGCACCTCACGGAGATGTCAACTGCACTCACAGCGTTTCTTGATAGCCGCCACTGACATGTGCGCAAATGCAAACTCTCTCTCTCTCTCTCTCTCTCTCTCTCTCTCTCTCATTTGCTCTCAAACTCTCTCATTTGCTCTCATTTTCGCTCAACTCTCTCAACCTCTACAAGTTTCCTTAAGTGTCTGGAACAAATCTCTGTAAGTTTCTCTCAAACCTCTCAAACTCACTCAAGACTCTCTTCAAACTCTCCCTCTCTTTCTCTGCACATCGCGACAGTGCCGAGGGGCGTGGCACATGGATCAATTTCGCCAGCAGACAAAGGAGACCAGAAGAATGAGGGCCAGAAGGAGGCGTCAAGACCGCTTGCAACGGTCGACTCGAAACTGAAGCACACAGCGGCTGGACACAGCAAGGGAAGCACATGGGGCGCAGAGGTTGCGGATGGAAGAGGTACACACAGTACAAGTGCCACAACAATGTCGGGGAAAAAAAAAAAAAAAAAAGCAGACACGCGGACCGGATTTGTCAAACAGAAACAAGCTGATTTACCAGCAGCTGGGCACGCCAAGCAAAGAGCGAGAGCTACGGTCGCAATTTGGCCGCAGGGTCATGTCCCGGCTTATTGCTGCTTCTTCTGCTTCTTCTGGCCGTCCTTCTTGCCGTAAGTCTTGCGGTCAAAGTTGGTAAACAGGGCCAGAAGAGAAATGATGTAGAACAGGTACATGATGGTCACGTTCTTGGGGAACGCACAGCCCTGGCTCAGGAGGATGGCCGCCTATGCAGGAGAAACAGGTGAACAGAAGCCACGTAGCAAGCCCAAGTGGGATCGGGGTAGGGATTGAAGGCAAGATTTGAGCGCTGGGTATGGTTGGAAAAACCACGTTGAGCTCATACCTGGATGTTCATGGCCACAAACTGGATGCGTTGAGAGTGGGTGATCAGGCGCTTGAGGGCAGTGGGGACGCGCAGGCCGATGGAGGTGACACCGTAGTAAAAGTACATGATAAAGTGAATGAAAGAGTTCAAGATGACCGTGTAGTAAATGTCACCGTCGTAGGCCACGTTGGCGTTCAACCAGTAAATCTGCGCGCGTTTCCCACGTACATCAGCGCGACAACAAACCACACGAGGGGCACTGCCCAAGGCACACTAAATGAGATGCACGGACCATGAAGATGCTCGAGTGATGGTACACGTGCAGAAAGCTGAGCTGGGTCCACTTGCGGCGAAGGACAATGAAGACCGTGTCGAAAAAGTCAAGAATCTTGCTCATGTAGAAAAGCCAAGTCACCGAGGCCATTTCTATCGTGTGCACCAAGATGAGACGGTGATGTGGCGCGACGAAAACGGGTGGCTGGCCACGAAGTAAGAGTCGATCACCCTGACGCACCCGAGTTGCGGAGCGAGAAGGCGTTGCAAAAGGGCTTGTAGCCCTGCTCCATGTAAACGGTGACGGCACGGTAGATCATAAAGGCACAGAGAGCAACTTGGCTGGCGTTGTAAAGCAACTGTGGCCGATATTATACAGAGGGCGACTGTGAGTCGGTGACCATGACACGAGCAGGCCGGAGGGCGCTACCATGGGCTGACGCTCATGATAGAAAAGGCTACTGACTGACCATAAAAGGCTTGAGGAGGTCACGGCCACCCGAGGGGCTGGGCTTGGAGCCGAAGATCAACTTCATGATCGTGCTGCCGACCAAAACAAAGGCCAAGTAGACAAGCACCAGCACCAAGGCTTCCTACAATGGGTTGCCGGCAAGCCACACGGAAAGGGAGGAGAGAAACGGGTCAGACTGGGGGCACGGAACACACGGGCTACCAGGTATAAGCAAACGGTGACAGAGGAAGTGCATCAGCAACTGACTTCCAATCGCATCATGGGCCAGTTGCGGGGCTCGAGGTTGAGCGAGGTCACATCCGGGTTGAAAAACTGGAAGAGCTGCAGCTCAGACTGGCGGATGGTGGCCGTATCCATCTCAACGCCGACCATGTTGGCCGCCTGAGGCAGATACTGGTCCAGCAGACCACGAAACTGGTTGTAAATCTCCATCTTGAACCTGAGCAAGAACCGGATCAGGACCAATGAGGAAAGAAAGCCCGGAACCGCCCGGATCACTAGATCAGCCGACCGCCGGGGGAATGGCAGACAAGGTCCAAGAATATCACAGAGGTTTAACATGTCTCGCCCCGATAACCACAACCGTCCCGATCCCCCAGTTGCTTGATCCGCGGGTATCATTCCACCCATCGCGATTGCCATCCCCCAGCGCCCGTACCCGGCGGGGGGGGAGCGTGCTTGATGCTCCCCCCGCGCCGCCGTTTGCACTTACGAGAGACGAAGAACTCCTAAAAAATAAAATTCCGTTTTAGAGAGACTGACAGCACGACTCCTCCCGGTCAGAGAGGGGACGCGACGTTGAATCTCCAAGCAGCTTGATAGCTTACCAAAAGCAGAGAATGTTCTGGATGCGGGTCTTGTCAGAGAGCTGGGGCCATTGTCAGAATCACGTGTCAACCTTGCATCGGCACACCGACACGTTGACAGTGGATGCGGTAGTGTGTCGTTGGTTACACTTTAGTGGAAAAGTTGATTCGTTTAAGTTTTTTACTTTTGATGTGAGGCTTGTTAGGTATAGTATTTTACTTTTTTGTAGCCGTCTGTTTTTTTTTTTTTTTTTTTTTTTTTTTTTTTTTTTTTTGATGATTTTTTGGGCAATTTCTGCTTCGGCTCGGCTACGGCAGGGACGTGCTCCTGGCCACCCGCCCTTTTGAAGAAGAAGCAAGTCGAAAGCAGTGTTTCCTCCTAAATGTCTCTGTGTGTGTGTGTGTGTGTGTGTGTGTGTGTGTGTGATTTCAGACGTACAAAAGAATACAGTGTGTCAGGCTCCAGCACGTCTGGAGGCCGTCTTTGGGTTGCGAGGAAGCGCGTAGGTTTGAGGAAGCGTTTTGAGAGAGGTTTGAGAGACGTCCGTCGGAGCGGAGCGAAAGCTTTGGTGGTGTCTTGAGGTCAATTGAACCAGCTGCGGTCGGCAAGCATTCACAGTGACCAGACCAGGTGCACCGTTAGAATAGCTGTAGAGTCGCTCAATCCCGAGGATAGGGAAAGTCACAAGAGAGCAGAGCACACAGGAGAGCAAGGGGAAGACAGAATGGCAGAGGGCTTGACGTACCTGCGGTCGGCAAGCATTCACAGTGACCAGACCAGGTGCACCGTTAGAATAGCTGTAGAGTCGCTCAATCCCGAGGATAGGGAAAGTGCAACTCGTGCCCGACCGCAGGTGTCACAACAAAGGGAAACAACAGTAGCCACAAGCTTATTGCCCCAGGGCAGCTGCCCAGGCATCGTGGGGACCGCGTCACACGCGGTGTTTACTCATGTGACTGCCACGAGGAGGATCAAGCCCAGGGGGTCCAAAAGTAGGTGTCAATGTGTGAGGTCGTCGTAGCTATGGAATACCAATAGGAAGACCCATAGCGACCGATGCTGAGTGTGTGCGAAAGCAGTGGGAGTGTTCAAATGCGTGGAAGCACGGATTTGACGCTAACACCCCCCCTCGCCAGCCGGAGCCCCGATCCGGCGAGGATGGTTCAAAGACAAACGGAAGAAATGGCGAAGGCACGCTGAGAACAAAAAGGG
>NW_001865082.1:210342-211130 GCF_000002865.3 Monosiga brevicollis MX1
GGCTAAGTTCCCCGTACCGTTGTTGCTATACCAGCGCATCGCGTGACTGGCGGGGTCAAACACAACTAGATCCATGTCGCCATCCGTGTCCAGATCAGCCGCCAGGAGACGTGTGGGCAGAGGTTTGGCATTGTCGATGACCTGCTGCTGCCGAAAGTTTCCAAAGCCCTGATTTTGAAACCACCCAAAGGACGCGGTCGATGTCGAGCCGATGGAGGCTACGTCCAAAAGACCATCGTCGTCGAGGTCTGCCACCGCAATGGCTTGAGGCTGGTCTTGAAGATTAGCCAGCGTGATCGAGGGGGCAAAGGTGCCATTGCCCAGGTTGGGGTGCCACACCAAGGAGGTGATTGGGCCAGCCGTGGCCACCAACACGTCCAAATGCCCATCATTGTTGAGGTCTGCCACCGCAATGGGAGCGTTTGGGCCAAGATTGGCATTCAGGGGCAACGGGCCTGAAAAAGCAAAGTTGCTCAGGTTGCCCAGGTTGCGATACCAATTCACCTCTGCAAGCTCTTGATCAGCGCCGACCACATCAAGATCTCCGTCGCCATTGAGATCGCCCACCTGGAAGTACTGAATGGTGCCTGCACCGCTGGTGATGACCCGCGGGACCACGCGGCTCCAGCGTGTGCTGGGCTGAATCTCCGCCAGACGTTGTAGACCCGCGAGCAGTTGCGTCACATTGGCCCGATTGACCATCACCCCACCGCCAGCGTGCAGCTCGATACGCTCAGGGCCATAAAAAAGGACATCTCCCGTCGCCGTACTCTCGATGCGTGCCGCCG
>NW_001865082.1:212380-217805 GCF_000002865.3 Monosiga brevicollis MX1
AGGGAAGTAGAGTTCAACTATTTGGGGGCTCACTTGACCCTCTCCTTAGACACCCGCGCGAAGCGCATCGTGGCATTGTCAAGCGTATGCTGGCCCTGGAGCATGACGTGGTCACGTACGTATACATCTGTTGGCAAGGGGATCAGCATGTCGTTCCACTCGGCACAACAACATCTGATGAGGCTGAATTGTTTACCTTTGCCTTTTTGCTTGGCAGTTCTGGCGATGAGGCGCAACGGTATACCGCCATTCCAGCTGGGCACGTGTGGATCGAAGGGGATTGCGCGCAACACTCCACAGACTCCAATCGGTGGGGCCCGTGCCCGAAGGTCTCATCTTTGGGCGCGCCATGGCTGTAATTTGGCCCCCACAGCGCTGGCAACGCCTCACGCCCCACGCGGAGGAGCACCGCTTACATCATCTTAACCCTCGACGATGAGCGTTTGAGGCGTGTCTCCTGTCTGGTGTTGATGGCTTTCATCACATTGTATGCAGAGGCGCAATGCCAGAGTGTTCCAATCCGGGTGTTATCTCGATTGAGCATCGGGTTTGGTGACCCAGGGTGCTGAGCATCAAGAGCCCGTGCGCATGCTTCTGCAGGCGACGACTCGAGTAAAATTCATTTATCCAAAACTATTATCCGTTATCATGTCAGAGTACATGCCACGTCAATCTCCTCTCACCACGGCCAGGCAAATGCCAACGGGCCTAGGCCACGTCTGTCTACGACGAAAGCATGGATCTAAATGCTAGTCGCTACAGCTAGGCTGATTCTCGGCAGCCAACAGCCAGCGTCTCCAGCAAAGGCGGTACAAGACCGGCGTCACCGTTGGCCAGCAAAAAGATGAGCAACTCGACCCAATTGCCCAGCCAGAGGTCCAGTGTATTAGCCGGCATGCGCTGCCAGGCTGCTGCTATCTGCTGCGCCGTGCGTGCTTCGTTGGCCGTAGGGTGGGGGGATGCACATAGGACCGACGACGGCAACGCGCCCCAGGCTTGGTACTCGGCAATTTGGGCGGGTGATAGCGTGCCACGTCGCGAGACGCGAAATAACGGCGCGTTGTACCGGGTACGCCAGACGTTGTGCACAAAATCATGCGCCCGATGGTGCATGTCGGGAAGCAATCGTAGTACCTCGGTGATGATGGTCCAGAGCCAGCGAAGGCGACTTGGCGCATCGGCGGGCAGGGCCACAAAGCCTTGCTGCGTGATTGCAAAAGCCCGTGACCCATGGTCAGTCAGCGTGTCAGTCCATACATTGACGCTGATGGATGTCGTATCCTGCCACCAATGCGAAAGCGTGAGAGGAGTTAGGGCCGATGAGTTTGGACGACAAGGCGCGAGCAACTGCCTGGCCTGAGACTGACACTCACGGCATGCACGTGGTGAAACCACAACGGCGGTAGGTATAGCAAATCACCAGCCTCAAGCGTCACGGCCTGGGCAAAACCAGCGCGTCGCAACCTGCAATGCCAATGGGGACCCCATGGGTAAGTAGGGTATGCACATGCCTGAACACGCGCATCGTGGGTTGTCTCAAGCACAGCGCTTGGTCACGGGAGATGACTCACGCTTCAAAACTAGTGAATGGTTCGGGGAGCACGTTGGTGGCTTGATCGCCAATATCCAGGGCTCGGCCACATTGCGCATGACTGGTGTAAAAAGGGAAATACCGTGAGGTTGGCATGGGCCCGAGGGTCGATGAGCCAGAACGTTTTGCGTCCATGAACTGGGCGTAGAGGTTATGATAACCGCGTAATGGCAGTGCGCGGTAACGCCGGGCTGGCCAAGCCAGAGGTTTATGCTGCTGCGCTCGGGTGCCAGCACCAGCAAGGCCTCCAGACCTGGTAGGGCAGGATAAAGGTCGATAGGTAGTTGCTCAAGCTCTTGACTGAGATACAGAAACGGAGGCTTTGCGATCGGATCCGCCACGGTGGACTGTAGAAGCGCATCGGCTGGACCGTGCCAAGTATCGCTGTAGTTGTTGATGGGGTGTGCCCAGGGGGCGAGCGGCTTGCTGGAGTCATAATACGGGCCAAAGAGCGGGTGGGCATCGTGGGCATAGCCACCATGAATGTGACCCAGGTGCTGTTGCCATTGAGGCAAGGTCCAGTGGCGCGCCGGCCAGCCATTGACCAACTCGGTACGGAGAACCTGCGGTGCCTTTGCGTTGCGAATGGCGGCCAGGAGCTGTTCCAGCGATTTGATTGAGGACCGCACGGGTACGTCGGCGTATGCCGGAGCGTTGGCCATGACAGAGTGCATGTCCTTTGCCCTGATACCTTTATCATCATTGCGCCCGACGCCAAGAAGCAGGCAGCCGACCGCCAGCAGCCCAAAGAGGCCATACCAGGCCCATCGCTGGCGCTGGCCAGCTTCCGGACCATTGGGCTCGCTGGCGTCGGCTGGGTTGATCGTGTGTTCCGCTCTTCTGCCTCTTCTTTGCTTGGGTACGGCCATGGTCGCCGTCACTCTTCCGCCCGTCTTGTCCTGGCGATCAACTAATGGGATCAGTTGACCAGCAGCCAAGGGAAGACGAGTCGTAGTAGCCGTCGTAGTAATAGTAATAGTAGTAGTCGCAGCAGCACAGCAAGCAGCAAGCAGTAGCAAAGCAGCAAGCAGTAGCAAAGCAGCGAAGCAGCGAAACAAGCAGCAGTGTTTTTTTTTTTTTTTTTTCTTCAGAAATCCATAAAATGGTGACAAATGGGAGGAAGGAGGATGTTGGTGGCGGATGTTGATTGAGGGTTAGAAGGAGAGATCGTGTGTATGTGTGTGTGGGAAGGAGGAAAGGAAGAGGGAGGCAGGGAAGGTGAAGGTGAAGGTGTGTGTGTGTGTGTGTGTGTGTGTGTGTGTGAATAGAGAAAGGGAACGTGATCCGTCATGCAATTGGGGCCAAGACACAAGCCAAAAAGCCAAAAGAACGGAATTCACTCAGACAACTCGAAAGTGAAAGATGGACACACGCAGGCGCACACTTGCAAGCAAATGTGAGAAAGCAGAACAAATGAAGAAGAAAAAGAAGGTAAAGCGTGGTGGCGAAGGTCACACCATACACAACAAGAAGCATGACGCACAACGCGCGAGAGCGGCCAAGGACCCAAACGTTCGAGGATCGAGCGGTTTCTGATCAATGGGAAAGAGAAACGCTTGCTCGACACGTCGCGATTGCAACCCGGTTGTTGTGGACGACGCCACGAGGATGGAGTGCACCCGGACAATCCGACATCACACGCAATGAGGGCGAGGCGGGGCGAGGCGCTGTTGGCCACGTGTCCAAAAATCATGCACAGAAGCGCGCGCGCACACGCAAACACCGACACACAGACAACAAGATACAACCACATGCATGGACACACAAGGGGGATGCATAAAGGCCTCGCGATGGGGCTGGAACAGTTGGCAGCCATGACTGATCCCATTTCAAAAGAGCGAGAATTTACATGTCTTCCGGTTGCTCTTGCTGCCTCTTCTTGGCGCGCTTGGCGGCTTGACCACCCTCATGCATGAGGAGACGGGGCAGGCGGCCCTCACCACCAGTGCTGGTGCGCTTGCCCTTGCGCGAGGCTTTCTTGCGCTTACGCCAGGCGCGGAGGAGTTCCGAGGCGAGCTGGAAGCGGAACTCGTTAATGTTGGCACTGGTCACGAGGCCAAACTTGTTGCCAATCAAGAAGGCGTTGACAACGGTGACGCTGAGGACGAGCGCCAGCTGGCGTACTTGCCAACGGCGGGAAGCCCAAGCGCGTTCCAAGTCGCCGCGCTGAGCACGGTGGAGGGTGTTGTGGAGGTCCACGGCGAAGCGGGCAGCGTAGTGATCTTCAAAGGGGGCGTTGCGCTGGAACTCGATGACCTGGCCATTGGAGCGCACGTGGGCCATTTGGCGACCGCAGTGATGGCTGCCGTAGGTGGAGATCAGGCTGCGGACCGACTTGCCGTAGTTGACGGCAAAGTGGCCGAGCTTGCGAGAGGACGGGCGCCAGGTGCCTTCGCGGGCGACAAGGGTGCCGACGGGCTGCTGGGCGGTGTGGGCCGTGACGGCATCCATGTCGGTGAGGTGGCGTGGCCAGCGCTGGCGCTTCTCGACGGGGGCCACGGCGTAGACGCCCTTGGCGGCGAGGTCCATGATGGTATCCACAACGCAGCAGTCGTTGTCAATGGCGATGACCGAGCCGGTACCGTGCAAGGGCTCGGCCATGCGGAGCAGGACGCTGTCCGACTTGCCGCATTCGTCTTCAAAGGCAGGGCGGAGGAGGGTGGGCTCGCGGTCGGGATCCTCAATGAGCTCCATGCGGAAGAGAACGCAGGAATCTTGGTCGACGAGGGCACGGTACTCATCGCCAGATGGGGCGAGGGTCAGGGGCACGTAGGAGCGCGCGGGCATGGCGGCCGAAGTGCGCTTGAGCATGTCCTCGTCCAAGCCAACCGTGTCCGAGGGACGGAAGACGGAGAGCATGTGGTCGTTGAAGCGGGAGACCAGCTGGCGAACGGCGGGCAGGTCACCGGCACCCCGGGCCAGGGAGACGGCCGAGGCGATGGTGTCAAAGCGACGGCGGGACATGTACTTGGAGAGAGCCGGGGTGGGACGCAGCTCATGGCCCGACTTCCAGAGCTCGGCGCGGGGACGAGCATCGCTGGCGCAAATGAGCATGGCACCGAGGAAGGCCATAAACTCTTCCTTGCCAAGCTTGGAGCCCATGCGGGCCGCGGTGGCATCGACAATGCGGCCAATGACGTCCGGTGGCAACAGCGTCTCAAACAAGGCCGAGGCCGAGGAAGGGCGCTCGTCAAAGGCGCCAAGCAGGCGGGCCTCGAAGCGGGCACGGGTGTTCTTGTCCAACAGCATGGGAACACCACGATCGACGGAGGCCCACTCAACGGCATCGGTGGGGGCGGCCGCTGCATTTTCATGGCGGGGCGCCTTTTCGTTGACGCCGCCATCATCGTTGTCGACGGCCAAGTCGAGGGGGTTGGCCATGGCCGGGTCGGCAGTGGCAACCAAGCACACCGTCTCGTAGGAAGTCAGGGCGGCGGGCATGGCGGCCGCCGGGGTCGGGTCGGCCGCCAATTGCTCCAGGGCCGACGTCGCCACCGAGTCGGGGGCCTGACGCTTGACCAGGCCACAGAACAAGGGTTCGCTGGTGGCTTCGTGGCGCAAGCGGTACGTCTCGCGACCGTTACGGACCTCCCGGCCCAAAACCGTTAGATCCCGCACGGAGCCATCGGGGGCAGTGGGCAAGGCTTCGGCAACGTTGGCCGGCATGAGCAGCCGAGACAAGGCCGTCACGCGAGTACCCGGCTCATGCCGGGGATGACGTGGCATGGCTAGTGGTGCAGTGGGTCGCGCTGCCAAAGATCTCACACTCCCTGGTCAGGAGAGCAGGGAACAAAAAAAACCAGAAAAACAGAGAGAGAGAGAGAGAAAAAAGTC
>NW_001865082.1:218526-228991 GCF_000002865.3 Monosiga brevicollis MX1
GTCAGGCGGAATGACGCCAGATCAGGCTTGGTCAAGCCAGATCGCTTCACGCGAGAAAGGAGCGAGTTATCGGCTATTTTTAGCTGCTTGGCTCAATAACCAAATGTAAGTCTTACAACACTTCCCGCCCTCGTTTGAATTTGTTGCGTTTTCTTATTTGTCAGCTTTGAATTTTTCTCTCTTTTGGCGCTGAAACGCACACACACACAGAGAGCCGAGTGTTTTTTATTTTTTATTTTTTACTCCTTCTACTCGCTGCTGCTCCTGTCGTTCGAGCAGGGTGCTTCTCCTCTTTCTGAACTTGATTGATCTGTGGGTGGCTCGGTTTTGTGGCAGTCAACCCACTTCTTTCCCACACCTTCAACAAATCCCTTGGTCGGCGATTCCCCGGGTTCGATCCTCACCTGGCAACATGGCTGGCGGCAAGAAGGGCAAGGAGTGCAACATCCAGGTCCGAGTCGTGATGGTTGCCCCAGACATTTCAGCTGGCGACCCGGTCGTCCGAGGCTCATGCCCAACTTCTCCTTTCTGCCGTGCCCTCCGACGCAGGTTTACGTGCGATGCCGACCCTTGAACAAGAAGGAGACGGATGAGAACTCGCCCGTCTCGGTCGAGGTCAAGCCCGAAGATCATGCCGTCATGACCATGATCAAGGCTGGCGGCAAGATCGATACCAAGACATACCACTTTGACAA
This sequence comes from Monosiga brevicollis MX1, assembly GCF_000002865.3. Lineage (NCBI taxonomy): Eukaryota > Choanoflagellata > Craspedida > Salpingoecidae > Monosiga > Monosiga brevicollis. The sequence goes on from NW_001865082.1 coordinate 219,222, forward strand.
GGTCTTTGGCATGGAGTCGACTCAGGTATAGTTTATTGTCCTGCGACACGCTCGACCTCTTGCCTCTGCAACATGCTTGCTCGACCCCAGTGGTGCCAGTGGTGTCCCGCCCCCCTTCCTTACGTCCATGACGACGACACCCTCTCTCTGGCAGGTTGACGTTTACAAGGACGTGGCCGAGCCTCTGCTTGATGAGGTTCTGGAGGGCTACAACGGCACCATCTTCGCCTATGGTCAGACTGGTACCGGCAAGACCCATACCATGGAGGGCTACCGCAACACCGAGCAAGCCTACGCCACTTACCTTGACGATCCCGGCGCCGGCCTCATCCCTCGCGCCATGAGCCACGTATGCGGCTGCTTCGCTTGCTGTCCTGTACGGCCACATGCCGCCATTGTTCAGACATCTTCTCACCCATCCGTTCCTGATGCTGCCGCTATAGCTGTTTGAAAAGCTGCAAGCCGGCGATGCCGAGTACTCGGTCCGCGCCAGCTTCCTGGAGATCTACAACGAGGACATCTTTGATCTCCTTTCCCCGCTGGTCCGTGGCCTGGTGCTGACGTGTGCGGTGAAGGCTCTGGGTGGGATTCCGTCTCATCTCAGATCTGAATGCAACCCGTGCAGGATGACAACAACAAGCTGCGTTTGTTCGAGGATGCGCGAAACAAGGGTTCCGTCGTCATTCAAAATCTTGAAGATGTGCCCATCAACAACCGCGACGAGGTACGTTTCCCCTGGGTTTCGGTGTTCTCCAAAAGGCAAGGGGAAAGGCACAAGGAAATGCCAGCATGATGTTTTCAGAGGCCCGCTGAACCCTTTTCCGACCCCCGCCGCCTCTCATCACTCTTTGTCTCGCCTCGCCCCATCGCGCCTGCCTTTAGGTGTATCGTCTGCTTGAGAAGGGTTCAGAGAAGCGCAAGACTTCGGCCACGCTGATGAACAAGACCAGTTCGCGTAGCCACAGCGTTTTCATGGTGACTGTTCATCAGAAGGAGAACAACATTGCGGGCGAGGAGTTGGTCAAGACTGGTAAACTCTATCTTGTCGATCTGGCGGGCTCGGAGAACATTGGTCGCTCTGGAGCCGTCAAGGACCGTGCCCGTGAAGCCGGTAACATCAACCAAAGTCTTCTGACCCTGGGCCGGGTTATCCAGAAGCTTGTCCAGCATGAGGGCCACATCCCCTACCGCGAGTCCAAGCTGACCCGCCTGCTACAGGATTCGCTGGGTGGTAAGACCAAGACATCCATCATTGCCACCGTTTCGCCCGCCATGTGCAACATGGAGGAAACCATGAGCACCCTTGACTACGCCTTCCACGCCAAGAACATTAAAAACCGACCCGAAATCAACCAAAAGCTCACCAAAAAGGCCCTCATCAAGGACTACAGCGAGGAGATTGAGCGTCTCAAGCGCGACCTGATGGCCACGCGCGAACAAAACGGCGTGTACGTCAACTCGGACAACTATCGCCATATGACCGAGTCGCTCGAAACGCAAAAGACTCAGATCGAGGAAATGACCGTTCAACTCGACACGATGCGCAAAGAGTTTGACACCATCCAAACGCTCTTCACGGAAACCTCGGCCAATCTCGAGGCCACGCGCAGCGAGCTTGAGGAAACGGCTGAGGCTCTCACCCAAGCTTCCAACGAGCTGGATGAGACCAGCCGACAGCTCGAAGCCACTCGCCTGGAGCGGGACCAAACGGCCTTTATTGCCGAGTCCCATGCTGAGACTGAAGCCCATCTCCATCGCCAGGCGTCGAGCCTGGTTCAAGTGGTCGAGACCACGACCGACCACGTGTCTGCGCTTCACGACAAGGTGCATCGCAAGGCCAAGGTCGAGGCTGCCAACCATAGCTCCACACAGCGCTTGCAGGGTGATGTGGCACAACAGGTGGCCGCGCAGGTCGAGCGCCTGCAGGCCTTTGAGCGTCAAATGGGCCAACAACTTGCTGCTACACAGGCCGAAGTCGACCACCTCTTGAACCGCGCCCGCACATACCAGACCGATCTTACCGCATCTGTGGCAGCTACCACAGCTCGCCTGGCGCAGAGCCGCGAGGTGGAAGCTTCTGGTCTGCAGTCCCTTCAGAGTGTCGTTGAGGCGCAGATTGAGCAGGGCAATGCCGATAGTGCCGCGTTCTCTACGCGTCTCAGCGAGCAGCGTGCCCTCTTCCTGGCTGCGCTTAGCGAGCAGCAAACGGCCTTTTCTGCCGCACAAGATGCACAAGCCCAAGTGCTGGCCGATCTACGCGCCAGCATGCAGCAGCAGCAGGCAGAGGCCCGCGCCATGGTCACGGGGATGGTGCAAGAAATTACGAGCAGCCTCAGTGCGCTGCAGAGCGAATGCACCGAGCTCTTTGCTGGACAACGCGCGCAGGTCGCTGGCGTGCGACAAGACCTCCAGCAGCAATCGGCCGATGTGGAGGCGCGCATCTCCGCTAATGCTGCCGATCTCAAGGCCCGCATGGCGGCCATGATTGAGGAGTGGGCCACGGGTGCCATGACGGCCCAACGCGAGCAAGCTGCCTCCTTTGACGCTCGCTTGGCCACCTTCAATGACACCAGCGCAGGCATGGAGCAACACTTCCAGCATGCCATTGCTCAGGGTCAAACCGCTGTGGAGGGTCACGGGCAGGCGCTTGCCGCCGGTCAAGCCAACACCGAGGCTCAGCTTGAAGCTGGGCTCACGCGTGTTGCAAGCCACACCGAGGAAGCGACGGCTGCCGCCACGTCTGCCGTCGGCGCGGTGCAGCAAGCTGGGGAGGCCCCCATGAATGCCGCCGATGCCTTTGCGGATGCCCACGTCCAGTTCTTGATTGAGCAGCGTACTGTCGTGGCCGAGGGCATTGGGCGTGCGCTGGTGGCTCAGGCAGCTACCGGCAGCGCCACAACGGAGGCTCTGGACCAGGTTTCTACCGCTGCCGCAGGCCATCTCGCAGCGCAGCAACAGAGCGTGTCGGCCACGCAATCTCTACTGGCTACCGCTACGGCGGAAACAAAATCTGCTTGTGCCGAGGCCTATCAGGGCATGGAGGCCGTGGATGCTCGGGTCACGCGCTTTGCCGCCGAGGAGCTGCAGGCCGATGTGCCCACGGGTGCCACCCCAGCGCGCACAACATACAAGTTTCCCGTTGTGGACGATTTGAAACGCACCGACCCGCGCGAGGTGCTTCTTCAACGATTCGAAACAACGTTGGCTGAGCGCATGGCCGCCGAGGAGGACACGGAGCAGGAAACTGAGCAAGAGCCGGAGGAAGTATCCGCCGAGACCTCGGTCGTCGATGGGGAGGCCAGCGATGTTGCCATGGGCATGGAGAATCAAGCTGAACCGGCAGCGGAGCCCTCGGTGATGATGGGCAAGGAGAATGAGGGGCAACAAACCCCGAAAAAGGCCAAGCAGTCGCCTGTTTCGGGCATTCCCACCCGCGGGCTCTCGACGGTCAACTAGGCTGACCCCTTCCTATGGATTGTGTGTGTGTGTGTGTGTGTGTGTGTGTGTGTGTGTGTGTGTGTGCGTGTGTGTTGAGAAAGATTGATGTGTTTTGTTCGTGTCGCGAGTGGAGTTGGACGTTTGCCTCTGCGCATATCAAACGAGGCAAGATAAATTGATTGACTTTTTATTTCACTTATTGGTTCAATGGCCTGGCATCTTCCGCCATGCCTCACGCGTGCCAGTCCGTCCGACTCAACAGAACTTCCTTCCTTCAAACAAACAGAATAACAAGATCTTGCCTTGTCTTTAACCTGGAGAACGAATACAAAATCCAAGAGGCATGTTTCACTTTACCATTACAACGGGTGTTGTGAACAGGTATCTACCGACACACGGACGGACCAATGCGCGTGGGTGTGTTTGAAGAGAGAGAGAGCGAGCGAGAGTGTGTGTGTGTGTGTGTGTGTGTGTGTGTGTGTGTGTGTGTGTGAAGAGGAAATGGCGGCGTGAGCACTGACCGGGCGCATGCGACGAGAGGGGGACGGGATGGTGTCCTCGTGCCGGTCAGGAACGGCATGTATGGGCTGATGTGGTGCGGCTTTGTGGGGAAAGGAGGTGCTCGGTTGTTTTTGACCAGCCTTTCGAGGTTGGCCTCATCAGTGTCAGGGGTGGAGCCGAGTGTGACTCTCGGAAGAAAAGGCAGGGTCGTTGCGCGCAGGGCATGATGGCCTTTGCGTGGGGGCCGCACCTGTGCGGCCACCGTTTGGGAGGGCTTTGGGAATCTGTGTTTGATGTTGAGCGGTGGCGCTTGAGCACCTCTTGGCTTGCACGACTGTGAAACAAGCAAGCGGCACCAGTTGCATAATCTTGTTGCCCGCGCCACCCCGACTTACTCACGTGCCCGTGTTTCTGTGCTCTTCCTGTCTCGGACCGTCTTGGTGGTGTATAGGGCGGAGCGCACCCATTTTCTTTGACCGTCGCCATGTGCGTTGTGCTGGCTTGCGCCATTTTGCGCGAATCTGTGCTCGGGTGCCAGGGCTGGTGGCTTGAGTCTCATGCTGTTGATGGTCCTGCTCGTCTCGTTGTGCTCGTGACAGGTCCGATACTTTGACCCGTATCGCCATTGTCAACCACGACAAGTGCAAGCCAAAGAAATGCCGTCAGGAATGTCGCAAGGGCTGCCCCGTCGTGCGAATGGGCAAGCAGTGCATTGAAGTGACCCCCGCCGACAAGGCATGTCCTCTCCTTCTCGTCTACCAGAACGCTGTTGGGCAGAGCCGCAAGGCCAATTAGCACACGGTGGACCCTATGATCTACTTGACACGTTCTATGCATGAGTATTCATTGCTTCTCTTCTGTGCATCCAGGTGGCTTTCATCTCGGAGATTCTTTGCATTGGTTGTGGTATCTGTGTAAAGAAGTGCCCCTTTGAGGCCATTTCCATCATCAACCTGCCCAGCAACCTGTCCTCTGAGACCACCCATCGCTATGGCCCCAACGCCTTCAAGCTTCACCGACTTCCCACCCCTCGCCCCGGAGAGGTTCTTGGGTGCGTACGACCTGCTTGCTCTTCTCGATGGTGCAGCACGCCCGTTGCAGCCATTGTCGCTTGTCTCTGCTGCTTGGCTCACATCACCTCGTCACACCAACAGTCTGGTCGGAACCAACGGTATCGGCAAGAGCACTGCGCTCAAGATCCTGGCTGGCCGTGAGGTGGGCTCGTTTGTCTGAGACGCACCGAACCAAATTGGCGTACCTTTGGCCAGGCAATGAGCAGGTATCTCACAGGCCTCCACCCTCATTTTCCTTACATTCTGTGCTGTACATCTTAGAAACCCAACTTGGGTCGCTTTGATGCCAACGCCCCCGAATGGGAGGAGATTCTCAAGGTTTGGCCCGGAGACCGTCACATCACGCTCCAAGCCCGACGTAGCTGGAACTCATGCGTTTGCCCATGAACTTTCCGCACGCTAGTATTTCCGTGGCTCCGAGTTGCAAAACTACTTTACCCGCATGCTCGAGGACAAGATGCGCGCCATCATCAAGCCCCAGTACGTCGATCAGATTCCCCGCGCCGTCAAGGGCACTGTTGAGGGCATCCTGAAGAGGAAGCTCGAGCGCGACAACTACGAGGTTCGTGCCTAGGTTCCCACGCTCTGTCTGCCTGTCGCTGCCACCACGTCTATCATTGTCAGCTCCTCTCCAACACAGATCGTGTCGACCCTTGAGCTGCTACCCTGGTCAAGTTCTCACACCCTGCTCCTGTTCATTCTCAACCTGCTAATGTTCGTAGGAGGTGCTTGACATGCTGGACCTGCGCAACGTGCTGGATCGTGAGGTCAAGGATCTGTCAGGTGGCGAGCTGCAGCGCTTTGCCATTGCCGTCACTTGCGTCCAGAGCGCTGAAATGCTCATGTTTGACGAGCCCTCCTCCTACCTGGACATCAAGCAGCGCTTGAAGGCTGCCAAGACCATTCGCAACCTGCGCGGCGAGAAGAAGTAAGCGCTAGCGACCGTCTCTGCCTAGTGCTGCCCGCCAAACCCATCTTGCTTGCCGTCGACACAAAAGCTCATGTTGAGCATGATGCTTGCCGCACACAGCTACATTCTGGTTGTTGAGCACGATCTCAGCGTGTTGGATTACATGTCCGACTTTGTGTGCTGCCTGTATGGCCAGCCCGGCGCCTACGGTGTTGTTACTATGCCCTTTTCCGTTCGCGAAGGTACGCCCCACGACCAACGGAAGCTCACGCGCTTGTTCTGCCAGATGCATACGTGTATTTCTCACCTAAAAATGTCCCAACAACTCGTCTTGTCTTTTTATTTTGATTGTTTGAAACCCAGGCATCAACATCTTCCTTGCGGGCTTTGTGCCCACGGAGAACATGCGTTTCCGTACCGAGTCACTCAACTTCAAGGTCTCTGACAACCTGGACCAGGAGGAAGTCAAGCGCATGCACACCTACAGCTATCCTGACATGACCAAGACGCTGGGCGACTTTAGCTTGAGCATTGAGGGCGGCGAGTTTAGCGACTCAGAGCTCATTGTCATGCTCGGCGAAAACGGTACCGGCAAATCCACCTTCATCCGCATGTGCGTCATTTCCCTTTGCGCTGTGGGACTCCCTTCTGTGTTTGGCCTGTGAACGTGCCATCGGATTCTCACTGCTGCATCTTCTGACGCAGGCTCGCTGGTCTGCTCAAGCCCGATGGCGATGAGGATGTGCCCGAACTGCGTGTCAGCTACAAGCCCCAGAAGATTGCGCCCAAGTTTGATGGCACCGTTCGTCAGTTGTTGCACATGAGGATTCGCGATGCCTACATCCATCCTCAGGTTTGACTCTCGTCACGCTACGTATCCTTGATACCTGTTGCACGAACTTGCTGCGACCGTCTTTTTCGAAGACTCACTCGGTTGGTTTTGGCCCTTACCGTTCTTTGAACCACAGTTCACGTCGGATGTGATGAAGCCCATGATCATCGAGCCTCTGATGGACCAGATGGTTCTCCATCTGTCCGGTGGTGAATTGCAGCGCGTGGCCATGACCCTTTGCCTGGGTAAGCCAGCTGACATCTATTTGATCGATGAGCCTTCAGCCTACCTGGACTCCGAACAGCGTCTCGCTGCCTCCAAGGTTTGTGCAAAAGCGTTGCCATGTGCCCGCTCTTCTGTCCAATTCGCTTTGTGCCATTCAGGTTGAACACCCCTTCTTTGTAACTTGCTCACGACCATCGCACTCTCTACGTGCCTGCGTTCGATTTCGGCTCCTTTTTTTTATTTTCCTCCGCTTCTTGCCAGACCATCAAGCGCTTCATTCTGCATGCCAAGAAGACGGCGTTTATCGTCGAGCACGATTTTATCATGGCTACCTATCTGGCCGATCGCGTGGTCGTCTTTTCTGGTACACCCTCAGTCAAGACGCTGGCGTCGGCGCCTCAGCCTCTGTTGACGGGCATGAACTCCTTCTTGGAGTCGCTCGACGTCACCTTCCGTCGCGATCCCACCAACTACCGCCCCCGCATCAACAAGCCCAACTCGGTCAAGGATGTGGAGCAGAAGCGCGCTGGCACATACTTCTTCCTGGACACCGACGGTGACAAGGAGTAAACTTGACGACACTTTTAAGTCCCCCATTCTTGGATGCACCCGGCCTTATGCTTTCTCGTCCTCACACCTTTTGGTTGTGCATGTGTTGTGTGTGTGTGAAGATGCACATTATGTAGTCCCGTTCTCCTCGTTTAAACGCCAGTCCTCTGGCCTGTGAACCCGAGCCTCTGACGGTCTGGCCAATTTTGTTTGGGTCTTTCCGTGAGAGGCAATTGCCGAGCTCTGCGTGTATGGACGTTCTCTCATTCAAATCGATTCCCCACAAGCTCATTTTTGTGGGTAAGAAGAATAATACGCCTATGTTTGGATCTGTTACTTCGTACATCCGATCTAGCAGGTTCGTTGGAAAGGGCAGCGCCACATCTTAGTCATGAATCAGGGTTAAACGTACTGGCCAACGGCGCCCGAAGGCCCCGGCCCCTGTACAAAAGTGGCAAGCAGTCGAGTGACTCTTGATGTCCCACAACCGTGGCGTGATTCAGCTGATTAAAAGACGGTGATGGTCAGCAGCTCACATGCTACCGGCAAGGACGCCATGGTGCGCCATACTGGACCGAAAAGGGAGAGTGAATCATCGAAGATGGTGGTGTCCTTGCCACCAACCACGTAAAACCGATTTTGAAACACAGCGCCAGCCATCGAGTGGCATGCCCTAGGAAGGGGGTGGCTCGTGCTCCAGGCTGAGCCGTTGAAAACCTCGACCGAGGCGAGCGTGGCGTCGGAGTAGCCACCGACCACGAAAAGGCGATTTGAGTAGACAGCTGCCGTCATGGCCCCTCGCGGAGTTGTTAGGGGCGGCATGGCGCGCCACTGCAGCCCGTCAAAGGCGTCCACGTTGGCGAGGCGAGATCGCTCCTGTGCCCCGCCAATGGCGAAAAGTTTGTTTTCAAAGACGACCGCCGAAAAACCGGCTCGAGGCACAAGCATAGGTGTACCCACACGCCATGCCGTCCCATCATAAATTTCAACAAGGGAGAGTGGCGTGCTGCCTCGAGTTCCACCCAGAGCAAAGAGCTGGTCCTGGAAAACAACGGCGGCCAAGTAGCCGCGCGCCGTTGGCATGGGCTGTCCCTCAGTCCAAACGATTCCCCCGAGACGGTAAACACTGGATGAGGGGTCAACATCCATATCCGTAAAGCCACCAACTATATGCAGTTGCTTCCTAAAGACGGCAGCGCCATGGGCATGGCGCCGCACCGGAAGCTTGGGGCCCGGGTGCCAGTTGGTGCCATCGAAGCGATACACATCATCCAAGGAAACGCTGTTGCGGCCTCCGACGGCGACGAGCTGGGCATCGAAGGCTGGTATGCGGTGCTGCAGCTGAGCCAACATCCGGGCTTGCGTCGCCAGTAGAACGGCTTGCGTCTCCAGCAAGTTCTTCTGCTGCGCCGCTTGAAGCTGCTGCTGAGCGAGTTGCGCCGCGACGTCGACGCCGTCCAGAAAAACGCGTGCGCCTTCACGCAGCGACGCGTTGATAAACAAATTGCCCGCCACATCTGTATACAAACCGGGAAAACCATCACCTTCCACCAAACCCACCGTCACCCCATGCCAGAGCAGGCAGCAAGTTAGCAGGACGACCCTCAGCCAGGAGACAGCTGACCGCTTCGCCCCGCCAGCGCCCCGCACCATGCCGAATGCTTCTGACATTTCCATCTGACAATTACCGTTGAGAGAGAGAGAGAGTTGAGAGAGTGCTTGTGAGAGTTTAGAGAGAGCTTGAGAGAGAGAGAGAGAGTGGTAGAGAGAGAGAGTGGTTGAGAGAGAGAGAGAGAGAGAGAGAGAGAGAGAGAGAGAGAGAGAGAGAGAGAGAGAGAGAGAGAGAGAGAGAGAGAGAGAGAGAGAGGAGAGAGAGAGAGAGAGAGAGAGAGAGAGAGAGAGAGAGAGAGAGAGAGAGAGAGAGAGAGAGCGAGGAGAGCTTGAGAGAGAGAGAGAGAGAGAGAGCGAGAGAGCGAGGAGAGCGAGGAGAGCTTGAGAGAGAGAGAGAGAGAGAGAGAGAGAGAGAGAGAGAGAGAGAGACAGAGAGAGAGAGAGAGAGAGAGAGTGATGAGAGAGAGAGAGAGAGAGAGAGAGAGAGAGAGAGAGAGAGAGAGAGAGAGAGAGCGAGGAGAGCGAAGAGAGCTTGAGAGAGAGAGAGAGAGAGAGAGAGAGACACAGAGAGAGAGAGAGAGAGAGAGAGAGTGGTGAGAGAGAGAGAGAGAGAGAGAGAGAGAGAGAGAGA
>NW_001865082.1:229423-257579 GCF_000002865.3 Monosiga brevicollis MX1
CGAGCGTTGGTACCACCACGGTCGTCCGTGCTGGACCTGGATCGGGCAAGACGCGTGTGCTTACCGGCCGTGCCGCCTGGCTCATACTCAACCAAAATGTCAAACCCTCTGACATTGCGCTTTTGACTTTTACTCGCAAGGCAGCTGAGGAAATGTCTACGCGACTTGGTGAGCTCATCAACTGCCGCCAGGAGGTTTCGTGCGGCACCTTTCACTCGGTAGCCCGGTCCTTGCTGTGCAAAAGAGAAAAGCGTGCGGGCAACCATTCAGATTTCAAATGCATCAATAATGAGACTGTCAAACACACCCTGAGGAGCTTTGAAAAAGAATTCGAGCTCGCGCGAAGGAAGGGTGTGGAACTTGAGGTTGACACCATTCGTGACACCATTCACCGTGTCAAAATGCTACGCTGGAGCCCCCATGACCTGAGCTGCGAGATTGACAGGCTCGAGGCAAAGAGCGATCGATCAAAGACGGAACATCGAACTCTTGCGCAGTACCGTTCCACCTTGCCATTTTACGAGCGGTACAAAGAGCACTGCCAACGCCAGAACTGGCTTGATTTTGACGACCAGCTGCTCAATTGTGACAAGTATTTGGAGCAGAATTCGCAGATCAAACCCTTCAAGCACGTTCTAGTGGACGAGTTCCAGGACACCAACCTGATTCAATATACGATGGCACGCCGCTTGGCCGCAGACGGCAACCTCTTTGTGGTGGGTGATCCCAACCAAGCCATATACAGCTGGTGTGGTGCACAGCCCAATATCTTTGTTCGCATACAAAAGGACTATGCCTCAAACGTCCAGCAAATTGAGCTTCGCAAGAACTATCGCTCAACCAAAGCCATTCTCAAGTTCAGCTCGACACTCATTTGTCAGCAGCAGTTGAGCTCCGATGCATCGCAGTCGGACAGCCAGGGCACCAAACAGGCCACACAGGAGCAGGGGCCCGACGTTTGCTTGACCACATACCCGGTGGGCTCCTTCTCGTCACCGTTCTGATCACCTTTTTACCCCACAAATGTTTTGTAAATTGGTCCTTGCACAAATCCAGCCCTCGGCGTTCTCTCATCACACCGCCATTCTCGTCATGTTCATGCTCGTCTGTAAATGGCTTAGTCATTGCAAGAAGAGCTCTCCGGCATTGTTCAAATCTTTTCTCAGACGGCCAACCGCGCGAAAAGTTGGTACTCTTGCTTCTGCCTAAAGGCACACCGGTGCAGACACACAAGCACAGACATTCACACACAAGCTTACCAAGTCAATAATGAAGTGGCTGCGGGCTTTGGTCATGCACAGTTTATCATGTGTCAAACTCAATGCTGTGCTACCCTTCTTGCCATCTTGCTTTCCCTTTTCTGTGCCCTGCTTTCGTCTTTCTCCTTGCAGCCTCCTTACGCTATTCAGACTTTGCCATTTTACTTCGTACCAATGCCACTTTGTGCAATGTTGAACAGGTAGGCCTTTGATCCGGAAAGTCTTTCCTGAATACCCCTTTTACGTTTGGTATACACCCGAGGCCGTCATCTGAAGCAGCCTGACAAACTGTGTTTTAGGAACTGAAGATACACCATCTGCCTTATCGCCTGGCTGGAAAAACCGGACCTTTCCAGAGCCAGGAAGTCGGCGACCTGCTTGCGTATCTTCGCCTGATCAACGACAGGTCTGATGATGATGATGCTTTCAAGCGTATCTGCAACAGACCTAGTCGCGGGATTGGTGTGCAGACTCTAAACAAACTGGACAACTTGGCGAAAGAGCAAAAGACAAGCCTATTTTCGGCCGCTGCCACTTCACAGCTCAAACCCGCCAAGTCTTTTGCAGATCTCATTGCAGAGCTGCGCGGCCGTTTGGGCAACTTTAAGGAGCTGTCCGAGTACATACAAATGGTGATTAAGGAGATCAAATTCGAGGAGCATGTCAAGAAGACTTGTAAAGCTGCAAAGACAGATGACGAGCATGGTGAAAACGATTTTACGCGACGCTGGAAAAACGTTGAGCTCCTGATTGATTGCGCAACCAGTACTCAGCAACAGCAGTGCCAGCAACATGGCGCCAAAGCCTCGGATGATGTAGAACGATCCATTCAGGACCTGTTGATCAACTTTGTCGAACGGTATTCTGATGGCATCACTGTATCCACCGTTCACAAAGCAAAGGGTCTCGAATGGGCAGTCGTGGCTGTTCCCGATGTCAACGATCATAATTATCCCCACATCAATACCCAACACGATGGCGACGACGCCGGGGTAGACGAAGAGAGGCGCCTGCTCTATGTACGCGCAGCCTGTATCTGACCCACCTGTGCCTGCTAGGGATCAACAGCCAGCTCTTATCTCACGCGTTGACAATGTCCGCGGGCGTTGCACATAGGTGGCATGCAGCCGACCCAAGGTGGCCCTTCTTTTGTCTCGAGCCACAACAAAAACAGCCCGGGATCATGGAGGCTTCCCGATTACCACGCAGCCATCACGATTCCTTCAAAATATTCACAAACTTGTTCGCAGGGGACCAATAGACCCTGATTGGGTAACTCAATGCTTGTCTTGGGTCTCAAAGCTTAAGATGCTTAAATTACCTTTATTGTCCGGGCATGCCGTACGTGCCCAGCAAACCACGCTACTCGGTCTCGACCTTCCAACACCCCATGAAGTTGACTCGGAAGCGGGTAGCACTTGCTCACGCAACAACGGGGCGTCTACGCCTGGTCGCGAGCAGATAATGCGTAGTACCAGCGCCATCGTACCAAGGTCTGAGGTGGCCCAATCAGCTGAGGTCGAGCAAACCCATGCGGCACCACAAGACCAGCAAGGCCATGACGAATCTACTCAGTCCCCAGAGCCTCGACTTCGTCAGGCATCAATCAAGCTGACGGCGCGCAGCGTTACCTATGGTCTCGGGGATCGAAACCGCGCCAAAACTCCTGGTTTGCAGGATAAAAAGCAGGGCAGCAAGCCCAAAAACATGCCTAAAAAGCAGCCTGGCAAGGCCAAACGACGACGCAGACAGCAAGAGCACAATCTTCAGCCCACACAGACACTACTGGACGGCTTTGTCTCACGAGGACCCAGGTCTAGGCAAGGAGCAAAGACGCTGCTTGCGGCAGTGTGCCAGCCTACTCAGGTGAATCTTGATTTGAGCGCACAGCAAGGCACATGCAAGCAAGAAGGTGATGGGGAGCCAATTCCCAAGAGGAAGCCGGCGTTATAGGACGCAACCGCGTTTATCGATTGCGCCAATGTCGTACGTATGTGAGGACCGCATTAGGTGTTGCGAATCGTTTCTCAGTGCCCTCGGCCTGGCTTGTGGTCGGTGATGCACATGTCAAGGCGACTGGGGAAATGCTTGCATGAATGATGGCCTCTCGCGCAGACCCAAGAATACAAAGCTGTAGCATTAGATTCGTTCCAATCACAGATCAATTATAAGAGTTCGTTCACTGCTAATCAATAACTCATGTCTCAGCCATTGGCAACACGAGTTCATGCAAGCATACGGTGCGACTTTTGTTAAAGTGCTGGCACGATAAAGACGATTAAACGTTGCTGTCCACCGACAGCTCGATATCGATAGTTCCTGCTGTCAGAGAGGCTAGGTCACTCGATTTGTCACCGTCATTCTCCTCAAAGCGCACCGTCACAGCCGACTTGGTCAGGGAGGGACGAGAAGAGCTTCCTGCATCGATCTTGGAGTCATCTGGAACAATATCCACAGCCACACTGTCAAACATCGCCTGGGGTGCCATGGGCGAGGGCGGTGCAACCAAGTCGCGGATGTTTGAGGGTCGGCGCGCGTTAGGAACAGAGGCCAAGCTGCGCATGGAGGCCACGCTGAACTGTGACTTGCGTGACTTGCGATTTGGTTGCTCCTCAGTGTCTGAAACCTGAGGAGCATGGCCAAGCCAGTAGGTCTGCATCTTGCCCAGGCCCTTGATGGACACTACTGGGTCACGTCGAATGACATTGAGGGACACATCCTGCTTCTGCACAAGCGCTGCCGCCTCGGGGGACATGTGAATGCAGTTTCGCACGCTGTTGCTCTCCATGCGCGATGCGCAGTTGACGGTCGACCCAAAAAGGCAGAAGCGCGGCGTCAACGTGCCAACAACGTTGCTCACAACTGGGCCGCTGTGAAAGCCCACACGAATGTCAATGTGGGGACCGTCGGGATCGTTTTCCAAGATGGGGATGGCATTGGCAGCTTTCAAGGCGTCCATCGCAAATCGTGCCACACGCGCCGCGTGGTCTGATTGTGTCGTGAATAGGTTGCTTACGCACATGTAGGCGTCGCCAATGGTTTCAATCTTGTATAGTCCGTGCTTGTCACAGAGCTGATCAAACTCCCGGTAGAGGCGATCCAGCATGTTGGAAACCTGCATGGGCTCTAGAGTGGCGCTCATATCCGTAAAACCGCAAATGTCTGAAAAAAAGATGGTAACCTCGGCGTGGTGCTCAGGCTCTGACAGAAGGGGCGGGGCCGAGCCAAACAGGGATGAGGCAGGCCAGCGGCTCGAATCCAAAACACCAGCTGGATAAATTTTCGCTACACAGCAAGTTGTGGCAGAGCCTTTCTTACCGATGGTTCGCCCCTCGCGCAAGGCTGTGGCAATGTGCTTGGGAAAGACTTGCTCGAGCAAAGCATTGTCCTGGAAGGCGCCCTTGCGAGAATTAATCTTCATCTTGCCTTCGAGTGGCTCAATACGTCGCAAGAGCTCCACGAAAGTAGGCCTCGTGTCGGGATCTGCTGCCAGAGACTCCTGCAGACATTGGGGTGGGATGGTGAGTTTTGCAGCCTCTTTTGTGGACGAGAACAACACCGTTGTGACACGTCACGTGTAGAACCAACGACCAAGCACTGGTTGCCAAACTCACATTCATCAGCACAGCAAACTCGGCCGGCATGTTGGTTGGCGCATTTGGACGAAGCTTGCGCCGCACAATGTTCTGTGCCAGGGTCTCTGAGTCGTAGTCAACATCCTCGTAGGGGTCCTCGCGGGAGAAAATTTCAAACATGACAATGCCAAAGCTATAGACGTCGCTTTCAAATGACGTGATGTTGCCCTGTAGCAACTCTGCTCCGCCACATTGCACACAAAATGAGAGCAGTAGCAGCTCGAGACATTGCAACCAGGTTGTGCATGATTCAGCAAACGTACCAGGTGCCATCCAGGATAGCGTGCCTCCGCGTTGGCTATGCTCAGAGGCCAAGCCAGCCATACCAAAATCGGACACTTTGACGTGAAACTTGCTGTCGACCAAGCAGTTCTGTGAAGGAAAGCCGCATAAGTTGATGATATATATCGCGAGGCCGTCAACTGAGTTGAACACGCGCGCCTTGTCGCGTAGATTTGCCTTACCAGGGCCTTGAGATCGCCGTGGATCAAGTCTGCGTTGTGCAGGTAGCGCATCCCGCTGGTAATGTCGTGAATGGCGTTGTAGCGAAAGTCATCGTCCAAGTCCATGGCCTCATTGTGAAGCATACTGTACAGCGAACCCATCTCCATGTACTCCCTGCCAAGTATGATGCGGGCAGGGGCAAGAGCATTATGACTCAAGGAAAGAAACAGAGCTGTTCAACACCCTTTTTGTGTTCACAGAAACAACAACAACAACAACCAAGAAATAAAAGCACCAAACACAAGCCCGAGGGCCAGTCACAGACCATGGCGTCCAACATACAAGATCATCAAGGGCTCCATGCCCGACTCGACAACAGCTCCCATCATGCGGCAAATGTTGTCATGTTGCATACGGCTCAACAGGCGCATCTCTCGAAACAGTTGCCGGCGAGCCCGCGTCTCAGGCGAAGGGCCAAAAATACGCTCGTACCAAGGGCGCTGGGACATGGTAGTGACGCGACCGGATCGAATTGTCGACCCATGACTAACGCTACCAAGCTTTTCGGCCACGGCTTCAGCCTCGACAAAGACGTTGCGGACAAAGTTGCGAGCCATGCGCTCCTTGCTCCTGCCCGTCTGGCGCCGATGCGAGTGAAAGGGCAGGCCGTACCCGTTGTTGGTGCCGCTTTTCAGGGTACTTTCATGCGTTTTGCTTGAGGTTCGAAACTTGCCTTTCTTGCTGACATATGCGCGCTTGACGGCCACCATCTGCCCGCGAAACTTGGCCGCCAGTACCACACCAAAGGAACCCGAGCCCAGAACCTCGGCCGGCTGCTCCATCACCAGCTCAGCGGGGTTGATTTGCCAAATGCCATCCGCCTTCAAATGCTGGCGGTGCAGCAGATAAAACACCAAGAGCACCACCAGCAGGGCAATCGGGATCAAGATTTGGAGAATGAAGACGCCCATTTGCTGACAAGTGGAGCCGATGCGAACAAAGCCCGTTTTACAACGACACGTGCCCTTTGACGTGTACGTTTCATCAGCGCGGCAAATCCGCACGCAAGGCTCGCAAATGCACGTATAGTTGAAGCCTTCGCGCACTGGACACGAATAGAGGTCGGTGGACTGGCAAGTGACGTCGTCGGCTGGAGCCCAGCCAAAGGCACACACGACGTCTTCGGTGCTTGAGCTCATTTTTTCGCAGCTCCTTTGATCTGAGTCGTCCTCAACCATGATTGTGAGGTCTTGCTGTTAGCCACGCAAGCCAAGCGGCCAGCACGTGAGAACTGCGGATTTGATGGGTTGGTCTGTTCAACACCTGCGGCGAGCATTTGATTGCGCACCCACCAAAAGGCTCAAGGTATCAATGTAGGCCAAGGGCGGGCGAAAGTAGCTGACGCCCTTTACCCCCATGGCTTGGTAATGGGTCATATTGAGATCAAACAGGCGCGAGATGGCCGTGTGCACCATCTATTTTCAGAGCATGTGCCTTGGGGTGAGCTTTTGTACAGGTGTGGGCAGGTGCGGGGTTGTTGCAATGTGAAGCACCCGGCCAACAATGTACACAATGACCACATTTCTACATGCCTGTTGGGACAAGCTGCCCACCGACGCCAGGACCCAATCTGGGTGTATGGAAAGTGAAGTAGGAGTGGTTCACGTGGTGAGAAGAGTTGCATGTGATGATGATAAAGTAAGGCAGCTGAGCAAAAGGAAGCGGTCGAACCAGAAAGCTACAGGCGAGCCGGCGCGAGCGGGCGGGCAGGCACGCACCACCAAAAAGACCCGTGGAGCAGCGAAACGGAAAGGCCTCGCCATTGGGAAACCGGTGATTATACTCGTTGAGAAAGTTGATATCCGGGGTGAAGACGAGACCATCCTTAACCATTCCTGCGTGCCTCAACGCGGCCTTCTCGTGAATGGCGAGGATATGTGGCTCCAAGTAAAAATTGCGAACAAAGGTTCGAGATTAATCAGTTATCTGGCCGTACCATCAATCACACCGCTCTTGACAAAGCCCACGTCTGCAGTGCCGTTGAGGACTTCCCAGACGACCTGCTCGGCGTCGCCGGTGTAAATGACCTGACCACCAAGCATCCAGAAAATATCATGTATGATGAGGTTCGAGGACGTGGCGGTACGCACCAAAGGTTCAAGGAAGCTGACAAACCTGGGAGAACAGTTCGTAGGTGTTGTAGCCTTGCTTCCATAGCTCATGGCGTTGCGCTTGAAAGCCAAGGAGGGAGTCTCGACCAATCGCAGCCACGGTCTTGCCTTGAAAATCGGCAACACTTTCAATGGTACTATTCATTGACGTGAACATCACACCGCCCGAGTAGGCCACGTCCACATCTACAGCGCGCGATTATGGCGGCAACATGAAGCCCAAGGCGGGGGTGAGGGGGGGGGGGGGTGGAGGCAAAGAAAGAGAAGCGAAGGATGCGAGTCCTACCGTTGAGATGGCGGACAATGCCGGCCAAGGGTGTAGAGTCATACTCGGCGGCCATGCACACAAAGAGATCGCTGGGCGTATAGGTCGCGTCCAATTTTCCAATACGCACCAGCTCTCGAAGAGTGCCAGGTGGAGCCACAATGATGTCGGCATCGATGTCCAACAGAGCCATAGTGGCCGTCATTTCATCGACGGCACGAGCGCGAGCATCTATGAATGAGCAAAAGCCAGCAAGGGTGAGTTCTTGTCAGGCTGCTTTGCTTTGAAGATGGTCGAGCACGACAGACCGCATGTGACACTTACAGTTGTCGAGAATGCCGAGGCGAAAGCGCTGGCTACTTGCCGGCGCGACAGTGGTTGTGGAGGCATTTTGGGCCGTCACGACAACGGCGAGCAAGGCTGCCAAGATGACGCCTCGGATCAGACGCGAACTGATCATCGGTGTGGTCTTGAGAGGCTTGGATCATCCGAAGTGAATTGCTCTTGAAGTAAGAAATGTGGACTGAGAAAAAGAGAAAGGAGTCTCTTCGTCACACGTCGGAGCTGAGCACGGAAAAAAATGCCATTCACTGGGCGCCGTTCGCGCATTTGAGCTGCTCACGGAAAGGGTGACGGAAAGAAGTTTGAGCTGTGCAGCTCAGTCAGTCTTTCGCACACGGCGAGGCACATAATCTGGTTGGAGAGGTTGCAGGGGGGGCG
Organism: Monosiga brevicollis MX1; assembly: GCF_000002865.3. Taxonomy (NCBI): domain Eukaryota; class Choanoflagellata; order Craspedida; family Salpingoecidae; genus Monosiga; species Monosiga brevicollis. The sequence continues at coordinate 237,918 of NW_001865082.1, forward strand.
GCCGGGAGGGGGGGTGGGGCACGACCGTTCAAGTTTCGGTGAAGTGTGTCAAGTCATGAACAAGTGGAGTCGGAAGTATGCGTGAAAGCTCCATCGAACTGTGGGTGCTGGGTCGGCGGCGGTTAAAATTGGCGCAAAGTCGGGCAACACCCAACCACTGGACCCTGTCAACGGGATGTCGCATCACGTGTAGTTGTGGGATACCGACATGCTTGCCCGCTGACATGACCACATCGGCGTTGCATCAGATTTGGGACTTGTGCCTTGCCCGCGGGCAAAACCGCGTTCCACCTCTTTGGCGTGCCCCCTATGAGGTTGGGGATGGAGCATCCTCGAACGCTTGCTGACGTTCAACGGAACAGCTGTTTTTGCTGAGATCTTGGCCACCCACTTCATCATCAACGGGCCTCCTTGGTTGGCTCAAAGGCACATCTGGTTGAGCCAACCACCTGGCGAGAATGACCTTTCCCGCGAAAGTGATGGCACCAGGAAAAGCCGCCAACGTGCAAGCGCGCCCTATGAAATTACTTGGGGCTCGACGCTTGTTCATGTTAGCTGATCCAAACGTCAAAATACCACAGACGGTGTGGTGGTAGTGTCGCCTTGGAGCGTGGGCGGACATCAAACTGCCAATGTCCCCGTACCATCGTGCCGCGCCCCAACCGTCTGCCGTTTGACCAGCATTTGGGGCAACGTACGCTATGGGGCCACAACGCGTGATAGTAGCAACGCGTTTTTTTGGGGGGGGGGACGCTGGTTTTATGATGTGGTAGTTTTGGGGTTTGTGGGTGTTCTACCACTAAAACACGCATGATGTAAGCGCTGGTGATGCAGCTTTTCTTACATTTCGTTTGGTAACGAAAGGGATGTTTTTCAAGCACACACACACACAGAAACCTCAGTGTGCACTGCTGCTGAATGGCGTGTGGACGTGATTCACGAGCTGAACGAGCTACGCACCACATGTGCGGAAGAGCATACAATCTACCTTGATGCCCCGGCCGAGGCGTGTACTGCGGCCAACGCTGGCCAGCTGGCTCTCTCGGCCACAGGCCACGTCGTCGTTTGCGTTGGTGAGGCTTGGACTGCTGTTGGCAGCGATGAAAGCCCGTATCCTTCGTGCCGTGCTATCAAAGATGCTTTTTCCCACGCCCCCGACGGCGACTATACCGTCGTCTGCAATGAGGTATCCCCACGAGTCTGCTGCGACATGACCACTGAAGGTGTGTTCCCCTGGGTCTTGTAAAGAGCAGCTCCTCGACCTGCTCGCTTGTTTTTCCAGCCTGGTATGCTTGGCTTGCCTTGTCGGCCTCACACAAGCTGCAGTGCACCTTTTGGCATAGGGGGTGGCTGGGAGTGGATGGCCACCAAGGTGACCACCGACTTTGACGCACTTGGTGCTGCTCAAGCGCGTCAAATCAGCCTTGATGCTGACGCTGCAGGAGAGATTCCGCGTGATCTCCCTTGGACGCAAGTCCTGTTTCGCTTCAAGTCCAGCCAGCTGGCCAGCACATGCACCGTGTAATATCGTCGGGCGCGGCAGCGGGCGCCTCGCGGACCATGTACCATACGGGCTCTGTGAGATAGCAATAGCCTGCAATACATTTGCTGCCCAGTGCTTCAGGGTCATCTGAAAAAAGCCAATCACTCTTGTCATAGGCAGACTTGACATGCCACAGGTCAAGCCAGGGGTTGGAGCCGTTGTGCCACTCGGATATGCCCAGGTAGGTGGAATAGTTCAAGCGTTGCACAAGGGCGGTGCCGATCTCAGGGTAGCGTGTGCCGTTGACAACGCTAAAGAAGCCACCCGTCGCGCGAGACACTGAGCTCTGCTGCGCGCCTTGCAGGAGCGTGTCGAGTGCGGGCTGCCGTCCAGTCTGCCTGGCCGCGTCGCCATTGGTCTTCTTGCCAGCAGATTTCCAACTTTACACCAAAAGCCGTCGCCGCAGATGGCCTCTACGCCATTGAGATTGAAAATCAGATTCGAACCGTATACTGCGACATGACCACCGCTGGTGGAGGCTGGTTTGTTCTTCGTTCCGTGTCCCTTCCCCCCCCCTTCTTTTTCTCTCCCGATATTGGCGCTCACCAGCGGCGTCTTTGTTGACCACCATCATGTTTAGGACGGTGTTTGCGACAAAGAAGACGCCATCCTTTCCTGTCTTCAGCAGCTTAATGAGTGGTCTTCAGCTTGCTTCCGCCATCAACGATGACAGTGCAGGTCATATTCCAGCCCAAGCCCAGGTGCTCGAAATTCTTTTCAAATTTGCTGACAGCCCCGATTACGTCATTTATACTCGCACGCAACGGGATAGCGATCTCGACAGCTTCTTTCGCGGCACTACCCTCACCGTGTCGGGTGGAGCCAACGGCAACTGGCATCGGGTGGTCTCGAATGTCCGCTCACCAACCACGGGCAAGGTGGCGGCTTCTGGTGTCATGCTGGCAGTGGTTCGCATACATTTGTATCGCGCCAACGGCATCTCCGAGGAGCACTCGGGTACGGATCGGTGGATCGATCTGTGGTCGGGTCCCGACGGCTCCAACAAATACATCTCAGCCGACTCAAATGCTGCGCTTGGGACCAAATGCATTGCTGGCATTTGCCTTGAGCACGAGCCCGTGTGGATGATGTATCGCACGCGCCTTGATGCCCGAAAAGTGTTGCAGGCCGACCAACGGCCCGCACGGCAGTTGGTTGGATATTTTATAGCAGACAGATACACGCGCCGATGGCATTTACTTGATTTCGCGCCAGGGCGTGGGCATGATGGCCTACTGCGACATGACAACTGAAGGCGGAGGGTGGTACGTCCTTTGCAAGGCGTCGACTGATTGATTAGCAGTGCTTGTTGACCCGCCCACATATGACTGCATTCACCTCCATCTCTGCTTTGATGTGAATTTAAATGACTTTGTATTGCCCTGGTCGGTGGGTTTATTGGCTGCTTCGTTGCGCTTTCTTGGCGATTGGCAGGACTCTCTTTGCCACCAAGGCCACGCCTTCCTTCAAGCCTATTACGTCGGGACAATTTCCAGCCGAGCCCGTGGATACGAGGTCGGACATGTCTGGCAGTATTCCTCGTGACACTGCGTTTCGGTAGGTTTTGTTCAAGTTTGCCACGGTTCCCGACGTGTACACGGTCTACTCGCGCCGCGAGTCGGATTCGACAGGCTTTAGTAACTCTCTGATGGGGATCTACACAACGGAAGCGTCGGCGACTGTGTCGGACTTGCATGCGGTCCGACATGGAACGCGCATTCCCCGCGGAGGCCCGGCGGCTGCCACCTCGGCAATCAGCTTGCACTTTGGTGAGCACGGCATTGCTGAGAACGTTTCCAAAACGTTAGGGTTGATGCTGGCTCTTTGGTCCACAGTCAATACCGGCATGATCTAGGCCTTTTTGGACAACAGTACGGCCTCGGGTTGCAAGTTCCTTGCCAGCATATGTCTTAGCACCGAGCCCATCCTCTACTTGTATCGATAGCCAGCCGCAGCCGTTTCAATACTATACTACGTCCCGACTGACCGTCAATGACGTTTTACAGTCACCCTGGCATTTTTTGCCTTGAAACATGTTACCAAACTTCATTTTGCAGAGGAGCTGATCTCTTGATGGCCATGAAGTATTGACAACCATCGTCAATCAGGACCAAAGCCAAGCGCTCTCAGATTCATTGAATGTCTGGAATGCCACTGTGTGAGTGAAGCAATTATTCTTCAAGTGGATCTGGTCTCGTTTGTCCTGAAGGATGTGTCACCTGTTACGCTGGTGTGTTGTCTTGCGGCTCAGATGCAATGAGTGAAGCGATCCAAACCTTGTCATTTTGATGCTCTTCTTGCAAGGCCTCGTGTTTGTCTATAATTGAACTAATTTGAGGCGCGGCTGACGAGTCTGATTTGCGTCGTGAAATGATTAACATGTAAACTTGAGAGGCTTTTAGTCCCGGAGCCAAACCTGGCTCTTGGGGACTCAAGCTTTTGCACAAATGAATTTAGTCTGTCCATGAGCGACAGGTCACAGCGCGCAAGAATTTCGGCACGCGACTTGCTCGCCTAAGCCACGCTTTGCGTAAAGCGTCATGAATGGCATTACAATCCTAGTCAGAGCAAGGATTGGCTTCGGGTGGGCCTTGGGCTGCTTCACAGCCAGGTCCGAGAGCTGTGTTTTAGCAAGACCACCCCGACGGTAATCCAGGCCATGTATGGTCATTTGGCCAAGCCATATGAAGACATGTTGCGAGAATGAGACCTGCCTTGATGCCGACGATGGCATTGCCGACATCGTCACCGGGCTGGATGTCGACGTGGTGAGGTAACCGCGTCGTTCGCACTGATCGTGGGTAGGCTGCGTTTTTGGCTGCGCGAAAGGCGCAAGCTCAGGCCGAAGCGCGCCGCCGAGACGCCCGACACCTCGGCCCAAGGCCAACGCCACATGGATACGATTGGTCTCTCTGTGTGCCGAGCATTATTCGAAGCCATGGGTCTCACAAGCATTGCCCGGCTCTCCTCATGCGTCTGATGTCCGCTCTTAGATAACTTCACCCTCTTCATTGGAAAACTACTCGGACTCAGTGATCAACGCCACCGCAAGGGCACGCCGGTTGCACTTAGCAAAGCGCGAAGCGTAAAATCAGGTCACCAACTTTTCTGATACTTGGACCGCCCATCGCGAGGAAATCTATCATGCGGTTGTAATGAGTGCTGGTGTGGCCGTAGTTGTACTTGTTTGGCTGTTACAACGCCGCAAGCAGCAGGTGGCTGCAAACGTCAATGCCCGAGCTGCACGGGACCTCAAGTACTTGCGCTTCAATCGAGAAGTAGAGGTCTGATACGCCTGATACCAGGCGCCATAATGCCTGTGGCCGTGTGCCAAATAGTGTATGGGTCACCCGTTTGAGACCCTGTTGTGTGCTGTCTTTCCTCGTTGCGCGCGTCATCGATAGATTTTTTCTCTTATCGCGGATGTGAAGAGTTGTGTTCAATTTAACATTGGATGTCAAAAGAAATTCAGCGATCTCGTCAGCGATCTCGTCACATTGTGCAGACCCCGCCAGACAAGTATGAGAGGCACCATGACTGTTGGTGTCGAATATCCGCCATCAGACTACAACAAAAGCACCATCGCCCTCTCTATTCACCTATCCAAGAGCTGCTCTGGCTCCGCCGTGACTATCCAAGAGGCCACCCGCCTCGTCGCGCATGGAGGCACCGAATCTATTGTCGGCGCAAGAGGTGCACCCATGAGATCCAAGGATGGGCAGCCACAGGCCTAGCAGCCAATCAATCTGGTGCTTGATGAGTGCGTGCCGGGTTGTGGGCAGCGAGCAAAGAAAACCGCAGTGTCACGTTCTGTAGAAACCGAGCAGAAAGCCATCCATGTGTGACTGTAAATTTAAATATTACTACATGTAGTGACTTTCGGGATTGACTGTCGTCTTCAAAAACTTCTTCTTCTGCATTTGCAAAACTAGGGTGAGCGCATGCGAGCGCGGGCGTTGGTGCTCGAGATTCAAGCCGCTCCAGCGGGATTCTGCATATTTTCAATGCCACATCTGAAGGCAGACCATGCCGGATGATCATGCACTCGCCTGCAACCCGACGGGCGTTCACAACATCTGGTTGATTGACGCGTCGAGCTCGCGAGCTGGTTGTTTTGACATGGGGTTGTTCATTATTGATTGCGCATGATGTGGTGCCTCCTTAGCCAGCGGCCTCTGGCCACATCGAAACGCGCGTGATCAAGCTTTGGCCGCCAACACGCTGTCTGTGCGTGTGTGTCGTGTGTGTGCTTCAGTGTGCACGCCACAGACGATCTCGTCCCGCAACAGCGGCGGTCGATGTGGTGCGCCGGACAAGCAAGCAGGCAACTCTCTGCAACTAGTAGTTAAAGGTGAGCTGAGCCCATCCTGTCTCAGGACATCGTGAGGAGGCAAGGAGCTGACATGACTGGCTGCCATTCTGACGCCGGCATCACTGCCTGCCAGCACTGGATCTCAGCAAGTTGTATTTGGAGGGGGTTCATGCGATTAGAATTCTTCCAGCCTTTCCCAAAAAAAAAAAAAAAAAAGAAGCAAATCGTCATCATGCGTTCGGACGGCGAACAGCTCGTTTGGGGTTGCAGCGAACAAGATCCACAAGTGGCGTTGCAGCTGTTGAACAGTTGGGATGCACCACGCATCCGATCCGCCGCCAACTTCGCAACTGAGCTGGTAAGTCCTTTTTATTGTCAACGTCACTTGGGACATGTGAACGTGCACTTGAGCATGAACATCACGGGGCTCCAATGTCATTGCACTTCAACGGTCGTTGCCTTTTGCGTGTGGCGTTCGCAAATCGACCCGCAGAATGCCGACACACCGCTGACCTGGGCCGCCTTTTGGGGACATGTGGAGATAGCGAAGATCTTGTTGAAGCATGACGCTGAGATTGAAGCCAAGGACGTCGTCAGTCCTCTCAATTTCCTTTCCAATGCTCCTCTTTGATGGCGATCTGCTCTTCATTCAACCGATACCTGTTCATATGCAACGCTGCGTGTGGTGATGAATCAACCCTTAGGTGGGCCACACACCACTGCACATTGCCTGCCATCGGAATAAGGAGCAGGCGATAGAAATCCTGCTAAAGCATGGCGCTGATGCCCAAGCCAGGGACAATGTCAGTGTTGTGTTCTTTCAGTTACCGCCTTTTCCCACCCGTGGTGGAACCTGTACCACAAGCTGATCGATTGACAATAGTTTTGTGAGCATGTATTCATGACACGCTTGTGGTGGTAAATTAATCCGCAGGACGGCGCCACGCCACTGCACGCTGCCTGTAGAAACGGTCGGGTAGAGGCGGTGGAGATGCTGTTGGCGCACGGTGTCGATGCAAAAGTCAAAAACAACGTCAGTATGACCGTCTCCTGCAATCGACACGACCCCTTTCTCTGATTTGTGTGGGCGTGAGCTCCTTTCCACCCACGGGCAATCGGACATGTGCGACCCCTTGTGGTACTGCTGGATGCGATGACGCAACTACGGGTGTTGGTGGTGATGATGGCTACCGACAGATTGCCATGACGCCTCTACACTTTGCTTGCCGAAATGGTCATGTCAGCGTGATGAAAATCCTGTTGCGGCACGATGTTGATCTAGAGGCCAAAGACAATGTCAGTTCCGCCCCTCTCGGTGTAAACCCTCTTTGCTACTCTGTCTTATTTGCTGTCTGTTTCGCTGTCCCTGCCGCCGTCGTTGTCCCCATCTTTGCCTCTGTCTTTGTCTCTATCTCTGTCGCTGTCTCTCCTGCTTCATTATAACATTGTGAAGAAATCTGTGCTTGCGGGCTTGTGTCAGCGCTTTTTGCTTGTTGTGCCCTTCCTTTCTCGTGCTGTGCGTGTTCTTGTCTCATCAACTCGCTTTTGCATCTTTCTTGCGCTCGCTTGATTGTTATTAGTCAACCGGTAGGAGAACAGGACAGCTCTGCATCTGGCTTGTCGGGATGGCCACGAGAGAATGGTGAATAAGCTATTACAGCTTGGTGTGGATGCCGATGTGCTGGACAAAGTGAGTCACGAACAAATAAAGGCGTAACAAACTTGATAGCACCAACGCCAGGTTCACAACGTTGTATTTGGTTTGTAGTATTTCGCCTTGATAGTGTTGCTCTGATATTGGTGTATCGTTCTAGGCACAGAAGCGACCTCTGGATTTGTACGTGGAGGGCTATCTAGATGATTCATTCGATCTCAGTCGGAGCGTAAGAGTCACGACTCAAGTTACGCCATGATCACTCAGCCGTCTTTTTATGCTTCTTATCCCATGTAACTTTACTTGCTTGATCGTCAGCTGGTTATTAATCTGCCCTGCGCCAGTTGTCGGCCTGGCTTCTTCCACAGCAGTGATCCGGAGGGTAGGAACATCCCTTGACACCGTATCCTTTTGTGTTGTATGGTTCGTTTCTTGGATTGCTCACAGTGCAATGAATGGTTTAGTGCAAGCTCTTATCTCAGCTGAGCAGAAGCATCATTTCAAGGCTTTGATTGCAGTCTTATTTGGGGTTGGCTGGCGCGTGGAGCCAGACGCTTTTCAAGATTGTGCACTGCAAGAACTGAGCGTCGCAGCGTTGTTGGACGCCTAGATCTGAGTGGCAGGTTCTTGGATGCCTTGATGGATATGGCAATGACTGCTGTTTGCACGTCAAACATGACAGACAAAGAATGGTATCAGGCTGCCATGACAATCGCAGCAGTGTTGCATGCAGATAAAAAAATAAAATTGAATACTCTCAGGTATCACGCACATGACGATCGAGTATGAAAAATGCACACCAATGCCATCACCTCTGCTAGAGTCTCTTGACCAGTTTGCCCCCGTGTCCATTGCATTCGTCAGCTCCCTACCCCACCCCAACACAAGCATGCTACAGCCAGCGCTGCAGCTTACGCGTGCGCGGTTTTTGACGAAGCGTGCAGCTACGCTCGTCTCACACGTACCCGCTCGTCAAGTAGCCATGGTGCCGCGGAAGCAACACTGCAATGGCTAGACAACACTCCTGTTCCTTGTCGATTAATCAAAACGCTGGACTGTTCAATGTCAAAGCAGCACTTGCTATCGCGAGCAGATACAGCTCAATGCATACAATAACATAGTCCAAAGGCATCATCAGACGCTGGTCTGATGATAAAGGGCAAACGACAGCCAAGACACAGGACAGGACAGTGACCATAAGAGCTCATGTACTATCTTCCAAGAATCGAAACGAGTGTTTGCCCGAGTTCTTGTTGTGGCGTTTACGGCCGAGAAGTCAAAGCAGGGCGCTGCAAACAATGATGGCGCTCATCATCAATTTAATTATGCGCACGTAATTACATGGCGGTATAATTTGCCCCCCTGATGAGATCCATCAATCACGTGCTTCATGGCCAAGGAAAGGCGAGATGCTTGTGTAAATCAAAGAGCTTGGGGTTAGGGTAAATACAGAAGCCGTCCAACGCCAACTCAAAGTTGACAGGATGCGCGTAAGGCAGTTGAGCAAGACAGCAACTGCATTTCAATCTCGACGCCCACTAATCTCTGCCTTTTGTATCTCCATCTCGCTGTACCTCTGTTTATCCCTCTTTCTGCAACCCTGAGATTTCTTCGATCCCGCCAACTCTCTTCTCCGCTCTCCATTCCTTTCCATGTCTCTCAAAAAAAAGCAAAATAGCCACCAATTGTTCTATTTTTAGATCCAATACTGAGGTTTGGAAGTACAGCCGATGCTGATGGAGCATTTTTCTTCTTTCGCTTTGCTTTTGATCATTGTCACCTTTTTTTTCTTTCTTTCTTCTTCGTCTTTCTTTGCACGTTCTCCCAACTCGATCGCCGCTCGATTGGCCGTGGGTCCGCTTGTTGTGCCGAACGCGTGACGCACAAGCATGAGTGTGGGTCTGGACGTGGTTGCACTTGCGCGGCAGCTCCGGGATTTGAATTTCGACGAGAGCACTATCGTGCAGATATGCAAACAGGAGCGTGAGGAGCATGAGCGCAAGGAGAAGGAGGAGCGTGAGCGCAAGGAGAAGGAGGAGCGTGAGCGCAAGGAGAAGGAGGAGCGTGAGCGCAAGGAGAAGCTGAATGAAGTGGTTGGTGCATCAATACCCGACCTCTCTCCCTCACTCACCCGCTGTGCAACAATGCAATTGTCTGGGATGAAGGATGGTGCAATGCCTCTTCTCACTTGTCGGTGTCGGCGTGCTTGTCAGTGTACTTTCCTTGAGAACCATTTCGAGGTTCCTCGAGGCCATAACCTGTTGGATCGTCTAGCAACCATGTCAACCGACCAATTTTCTCTACTGTGCTATCGATACCAGCATCACCTAGTCAACAGTGACTTTCTTCAGACCTATCTGTCCATTACAGGTAAAGCTTCGCTCGGGCTTGAAAGTCGACAGACTGCCCCGCCTGCCCGTCTGTGCCCTCTGGATGCTCTAATTGACCACTGTCAATGTTTTTTGTTACTTATATTGATTTTTTCAGGGCACACTTGGGTTCGAAAGGCGTCTCCAAGTGAGGCAGCAGGCTATTTGCCTGAGAAGCCACCTTCCGAGACTCCAAGGATTAGTGACATCAACAGCAATGACAAGATCTTTGGCATTGTGGTGCTGCCTCCGAGCTCTCATTACTTGGCCCTTGAGATCGTTCAGCAAGCTGAAGCGCTGTTGTCTCCTGATGTCGTTCTGCCTCAAGAAGGCATCCATACCGATTTGATATCCGCATATTCGTGCCTCAGCCACGTGCACGCGACCCTGAGGCACGAGCCTTACTTCTCGACGGTTATTACACCGGCTTTGCACGAGCACTTTGTCACGACTGTAGTCAGCCCTGAGCAGGAACCAGTCAGGAAGGTCGTGCGCTTTTCACACCAGGCATCAATCGGCAGCGGCGCCACGCACGCTGACTGGGTGGGAGTTGACTCCCAGAGGCATCCGGTCGTCATGGGCGAGTGCAAAATGGAACGCAAGCACTTTGACAACTTTGGTGGCCAAGTGGGCAACGAGGTTGTGCGGCTTGGCATCCTGCCGACGAAATACGATATGCGACAGGAAAGGCAACACCTGTTCTATCCTCTCACCAACATCAACGTGTGTAAGGACATTGTGACCGCCTATCTGGTCTTGCACGTGACGCGCCCAAAGGAGGTTGAGGTGGTCGCAGACATGTTTGGCTTGCGCAAAGCAAATAAGACATACTTTCTGGCCTTTCTTCGACTTGGATCCGCCAAAATTTCGACCGACGCCAACGACCAGCGGGCTGTCTGGGCGCTTTTGACAGCCTGCAAGGATTTTGTCACGAATCGCCTGCCTGGTATCATCGAAGCCCGTCGTGGCAACAAGTTTCAGCTGCCATCCGACTGCGAGCCCTTTCCCTGCCCGGATCGGGGCATGAAGGGTTGGACATGTAGCGCCGCGTACGGGCCCAACGTGCAGGTTTACGAACGTCAGTCGGAGTCGTGGGTCATCAAGCACTACGACTACTGGGGTCGCCGATCTGGGGCTTTGAGCACATGTTTGTATCAGATTGCTCCCACTGATGTTCGCGAGCCGCCGTTCGAGGTGCTGAAAGCGCTTGGCGCGTTGGAAAAGACTGGCAAGTTTTACAAGGCGTGGGTGGTGGACACCCTCGCGGAGGGTGTGAAGCTCCTCCGATACCCGCGGGTGAAGACAGCTCCATGCGGCCGCAATGCGCACAAACAGCTGGCCAGCGTTGTTGAGCAGGTGCAAGCGTTGCACAATTTTGGCATTGTGCACGGCGACATCTTGCTCCGCAACATACTTTTTTGCAACAGCTGGCAGCTGGAGGATTGGATGACCAAGTCGCCAGGCTGGAAGATGGAAGATCAAACCAACGACGAGGATAAAACGCCATCCCCAAGCCGAGCGCCCTCACAGAATGCAGAAGTGGTTTCAACGGAAGTGGCCTCGGCGGAAATGGCCTCGCCCTCAGAGGAAGCGGCCGCGACAACTGAAGAAGCGACAGCAGAGGAGCCGGTGGCTTTCCTGATTGACTTTGACTTGAGTCGCCATGAAGGCGAACCATATGTGTCTGGTTACAACTACACAGGCAATCTCAAGCATTACCGTCACCCTGATGCTCGCCCAGATGAGAAGATCGAAAAGTCTCATGATGGCTATGCATTGGCTCGCGTGGCTGAGCGCATTCTTGTGGCAAATGGTGCCCGTGAGAATCTGATCAAGGCGTTGGAGGATTTGCGATTCGATGATGCGATCAAATTGTGCAATGAGTGTACTGGCCTTCAAACAGTGGAAATGGTCTTCTCGGCGTCGTCAGGTAGTCCACCGCGTGACAGGGTGTCATTTGTCATGGAGCTAAGACACGCTTTTGTTCGAGCTTTTGCCGTTTGCAGGGGAGGGGAGCTGTTTACAAATAACAGGGCTGGTGTGTCATAGAGTCGTCCAAGGAAGATTCAGATTTTGCAGGAAGCACCGCAAGCATGTGAAAAAGGTGGGGTAATTGTTCGCGTCAAATCCGTGCTTCCATGCATTTGAGCTTTCGCACACTCAGTTTCGGTCACTATGGGTCTTTCCACTGAGACCCCCATAGCTGCTGTGACCTCACACATACACCTACACTTGGACCCCCGATTCCTGGCACACGCCATCAGCTTGTCACTACTGTTGTTACCCTTTGTTGTGGCACCTGCGGTCGGGCACGAGTTGCACTTTACCCATCCTCGAGATTGAGCGACTCTACAGCTATTCTAACGGTGCACCTGGTCTGGTCACTATGAATGCTTGCCGACCGCAGGTACGACAAGCCCCCTGCCATTCTGTCTTCTCCTTGCTCTCCCGTGTGCTCTGCCCTCTTGTGTTCTTTCCCTATCCTCGGGATTGAGCGGCTCTACAGCGATTCTAACGGTGCACCTGGTCTGGTCACTGTGAATGCTTGCCGCAGCTGGTTCAATTGACCTCAAGACACCAAAGCTTTCGCTCCGTTCCGACGGACTTTTCTCAAACCTCTCTCAAAACGCTTCCTCAAATCTACGCGCTTCCTCGAAACCCAAAACCGGCCTCCAGACGTGCTGGAGCCTGACAGTAATCTTGGTTTTAGCGTGCGATAAAATAAAATCTGAGAACCCGGATTGGTAAAAGGGCCAAGGCACGCTTTAGTTTGAATTTTTGCCGACTGGAGGAGTGCTAATCGCAAGGCCGGTGTTTCATGACTGGAATACAAGCATAGAGGCATGTCCAGAAGTTACTGAATCACACTGGAAGATGCCAGTCCTGGCAATCGTGATCATCCATTACAGGATGATATTTGATTATCCTTGATGGCGCTCGTCAAGGCAACCTGTAAAACATCGTAATTGTTCCTGTCACCGAGATGTAAGTACGGTCCTGTCGACCGAAAGTGGTATTTATTTGTTTTTTTGGACCTTTCCCGTTTCTATTTCCTATTTTTGCTTGGCGAGCTGACCACAGACAGATCATTCTCTAAATGCTATGCAATCAGTAAATCAAGTCAAATGCACAGAAGGGCTTTGCCAAACGCCTGAAGTAGAAAAGTCCAGCAATCACCACCCCCCGCCCCCGCCCCACCCCCCCCCCCCCAAAAAAAAGGGAAGCCGAAACGTCTTCATAGTGAATGGGCAAAACACTGTGTACGCTCGCTCACCTCCAGCCACGCAAGGTCGTGGTGTGGGTAGTGCCGCTTCGTGAGCCTGCCAGAGACTTGTGCCGCCGCTTTGAACTGGCTGACATTGTATCGCAGTGGGCTAAGAATGATGGCCGTGACATGCAAGTCAACGTGCAAGTGTTTGTCATGACGGTCGACTTTTTGGTTGGCCATGGGATGTGGTGGGTGCAAACTCTCGTGCAGCAGAAGCGTCTGGCCATGCTAGTGATGGACGAAGTTCACACAATGCTCGTGGACACTAGCTATCGAGACAGTCTTGTTCGCTGCCCAGGCCGGCTGGACCATCTTCGCCAAGACCCATCTGTCAAGTGTGTGGGCCTGACTGGCACGCTTTATTGGAGTGCAAGCATCGACCACCTGCCAGATCCCTCTGGAAGGATTGCATGAGTGTACTCGACAATGTGCAGCTGCCGCCGCCCGTCGAGGAACCCTCTCGTACACTCTGGGTGTGTTTAGCCACCAGATTATAAGTACGGTCCCGCTGACCGTGAGTGGCATTTTCTTTTGGATATTTCCCTTTCTGTTTTCTATCGTTCTCTCCTGTGAGAGAAGTGCAATTGAACCGCTTTACTGTCTCAGCTCAAATCGTCCTTCAATATGGCCAAGCAGGCAAGCATCTCGTGGGGCCACAGTTTCAACAGCCAAGAACAGTTGGACCTGGCTGCGGCCATTGATTAGCACCGGCCGGAAGATGGATGGCTAATTGTTGTTGCACCGACAGGCATGGGTAAAACATTTTGTACCCTGCCCAAGCTGGGCTGTCGCCCGCATGCCGGTACGGTGCTGTGGATTGTGCCGTTTGTGGCCGTGGCCAACGATTTATTGCGGCGATTTCAAGGCGCAGGTCACAGTGCCCAGCGATGGCTTGGTCCTTCTACACAGGTGGCAGATGGCCTGGACGTGCTCATCGTAACGACCGACATGTTTGTCCGCGTGGGATCTGCATCGCTACACGGAAAGGTCTGCCTTCAGCGCATCCGCACTGCGAGATGTGATGAACGAAGTCGCAGCCAGTGTGGGTTCTGGCGGATGGACCAACATCAAACGCGTGGCGTTGACGGGCACACTTTGCATCGGGGACCAGGAGCATCTGTTTCGAAAGCTGGGTCAGCAAGTGGGGGGCAAGGTGTACCGTCTAGAGACGATGCGTCGCGATCTGCAGCTGCGTGTGCTTCACGGAAACCAGCTAAACTTTTTGTCGCATGTGCAAGCCATTGTGGACACGCAGCGGATGATGCGTCAGGCGAATGGGGAGCGTGTGCACATGATGGTCTTTTGTGACACCGTGAACGAGGTGAAGCTGCTGTGTGACCAGCTGCACGCATACGGCTACATGGCCTTGCCCTACTACACCGACCTGGAGGAGAAGGTGCAAAAGGACCATGTGGCACGGTGGCAACGGGGTGAATGCGACGTCATTGTGGCCACCAGCTGCCTCAGCACGGGTGTGGATCTGCTCACCATTCGCCACGTGCTGTGGTATGGCAACGGCTACAACGTCTATACGCTGGCCCAGGTACGTTGTTGCTCAAGCGGTCGTGTGACTTTATGGATTTGGAGTTGAAAAAAAAATATCCGATTGTTGGATTTGCTGATGGTATACATGTGCTTGGGCTAGGCATTTGGTCGGGCTGGTCGCGATAAACAGGGAGGAACTGCCGAGCTGTGGCTACCAGTGAGACGTGGGCCAGCACCAGGCATGGAAAAGTTTGTCGAGGGCAATGCGTGCCGCAGCTGGGTGCTCGGCAAGTTGCTAGATCCCCGCGCCGCGACATGCTTTGCTGCCGGCCAGCCGCTTTGTGACGTGTGCGCAGGAACAGCACAGCGCCTGGAGCCAGCAAGAGCTGCACGCCAGCAGCGCGCTGCCCAAGCGTTGAGTGTGATGCATGTGGAAGCAGAGGCCGAGGCGATGGCGGAGGAGGAAGATGTGTTGTCTGAGCCACCTGCAGCACGGCTCGAGGAAAAAGAATCGATCGGGCCAGAGTCCACTTTGGATGTAGCTTCAGCATCAAACGTCGAAACGGCAGCGTCTTCAGGACGAGCTGCCGTTGCGGCGCAGTCGAGCAGAAGCACTCCACGTGCCCAGGACACGGCTGTGGTGGCGACAAATGCAGGGCCAATGACGGATGCTGCCGTGCCACAGATGCAGACGAGTGCTGCTTGGATTGATGAGGCAGCTACAGCATCCATGTCGGTGCCAGCTTCACCCATGGTCTCTGATGCTGATGACGAGGCGCCTTTACAGCAAGAGGCGCGTGGCCCGGTGCAAACCAAGTTGGCAGAGGGTGAGAGCACGCCACAGCCAGTCATGCAGTCAGCAGCACAGCCAACACCCACGAAACACACGCCACCCCGTCGGCCTCGATCATTTGCGTGCCAGTACCATCGGCCTCGGGTTCAACCTCCTCTCCGGCGCGATCGGCTGCAAGCTCAGCCTCGGGTACACTGCGGCGTAAGCGAGTGCCGCTGGCTGCTAAAACTACTTGCATCTCTGGGTCTGACGATTATGACGACGATGGCAACGGCGTCGCTACCAGCCCTGCTCCCTCAACATCCAAGCGAACGGCATCGGATGTCACGTGCACAGCTGCTGCTTCTTCAACAGCGGCGCAAGCAGCAGAGTCGCCTCTTCCCGCAGCAAAACGAGCAGCATCAAGTGGCACGCGCACCGCTACCATTGCTGCTACTGCTACCACTCGCTCTGAAGCCACGGTATCTGCTGCGGCTACGCCACCG
Source organism: Monosiga brevicollis MX1 (assembly GCF_000002865.3). Taxonomy (NCBI): domain Eukaryota; class Choanoflagellata; order Craspedida; family Salpingoecidae; genus Monosiga; species Monosiga brevicollis. Next base: position 253,827 of record NW_001865082.1, read on the forward strand.
AATCGGCACAACGTCGCGCCAATATTTCGGTCGAAATCGGGGACAGAAAAAAAATATCTGATGCACCACGCGGCGGCTGACAAGTTTATTGGCGTTCTGAAGTTGATGGATGATTACTGCATGCGATGTACTATTCGACAGGCGAAACCCGTCCTGAAGGCCGAGCATCAATGCGTATCTAATCGTGGTTGCAAGCGGTGTCACTTCGAAGGACACGAGACAAGACTTAAAAAATGTTCCGTGCACCTCGCATACCCCGACAGAGCCTGTTGCTACGCTTGTGGAATGCCAAGGTGGATTCGTGGATGTAAAACATGGGATCACCTTTGCAGGCAGTCTCAAGGACTGGATTCGGGCCTGAGCTGTCTCCTCCTTTATTCGGACTGTCATCCGGGGCTGCGCGACCTGGCCCAGCGGATGGGCTACAACTTGAGGGAAAGGACATTGAAGGATTTAAAAACGCGCGACTTGTTTGTCGAGTGGCTGTACTCGCCCGTTCCTGGTCTACCTCCAAGGGATGGGCATTGGCGTCTTGTGGAATTTGTGTTTGAAAGTGCGAGGATCCTGCTCCCCAGTGAGGCGGAAGCCCAAGTCGGCCCCGACAGTTTTCGCTAAACACAAGCTCTTTGTGAGAATCAAAACACAGAACCGAATGTCAGAATGTCATCATCTTTATTATCTTCAATAACTGGAATGGCTATGATCTGCTTCAATTAATTGAAACTTTGCTTCATTAACCTCTTGCCTCTATATCCTCCTTTTGCTCATCATTTTTTTTTTCTCACAGACGCGCCACGATGAAGCGGGCCATGGGCGGGGCGCGCGCGCTCCTGGTGGTGCGTTGTCGTCGTTGTGGCGCGACGGGCAAGTGCTGCCGAGGTGCAAGCGACGACATGGATGAACGAGTGGCCAAACGACATTGCCGCGTGACCGTCATGGATGGACCATTCTTGCTGACCTCGTGTTGGGCTGCCATTTGTTGTCAAGACAAATCCTCGATCTGACCCATGAGGAGCCGCGATGGCTCGTGCGCTGATGGACGCGTTGGCGAGGCGCAAGAGCCACGGAGCCTGGTCGGATCCAGCACGAAGCACTCCCGCTCAAATGCAGGTGAGAAACCGATCTTAGGCCCGCTTTTGAAAATGTTATGCATGATGCCCGCTGCCAGAAACGAAAGCAAAAGTGATATTTGCGAGTTTTGGCGCGCGAATCGCCGGGTGTTTCTGACGGTAGTGCTGTGTCACAGGGTACCCGCTGGTGGATGAGGACTACACAGTGAGCAGCGGAAGCGTGCGAAGAATGCGAGGTGAGCTTTGTTTTGACGTGCGCCGAAAATTGTGACCACTGGCCCGGCTGCCACTTGGTGTCGGCTGAGGAGCGCACCTTTTTTCTTGTTTGGCCGTTTCGAGGGGGGTACTAATGATGGGGCTGGCGGGTGACAGGGTGGCCAACGGTGGATGAGGACTCAACAGTTAGTAGCGAAAGCGTGCGAAGAATGCGAGGTGAGCTTTGTTTTAATGTGCGCCGAAAGTTGTGACCAGGGGGCTGGCTGCCATTTGGTGTTGGCCAAGGAGCCAAGGCGCGCCTGTTGTCTTTTTTCGCCGCTTTGAGGGGGGTACTAATGATTGGGCTGGCGGGTGACAGGGTGGCCAACGGTGGATGCGGACTCCACAGTAAGCAGCGAAAGCGTGCGAAGAATGCGAGGTGAGCTTTGTTTTGACGTGCGCCGAAAATTGTGACCAGGAGGCCGGCTGCCATTTGGTGTTGGTTGAGGAGCAGAGGGGCGCCTTTGTTCTTGTTTGGCCGTATGGAGGGGGGGGACTCATGGTTATGCTGGCGGGTGACAGGGCGGCAAACGGTGGATGAGGACTTCACAGTGAGTAACGGAAGCGTGTGAAGGATGCGAGGTAAGCTTTGTTTTGACGTGCGCCGAAAATTGTGACCAGGAGCCCGGCTGCCATTTGGTGTTGGCCGAGGAGCCAAGGCGCGCCTTTTGTATTGTTTGAGCCTATTGAGCGGGGTACTAATGGTGGGGCTGTCGTGTCACAGGATAGCCAAGGTGGATGTATACTTCCACAGTGAGCAGCGAAAGCGTGCGAAGAATGCGAGGTGAGCTTTGTTTTGACGTGCGCCGAAAATTGTGACCAGGAGGCCGGCTGCCATTTGGTGTTGGTTGAGGAGCAGAGGGGCGCCTTTGTTCTTGTTTGGCCGTATGGAGGGGGGGGACTCATGGTTATGCTGGCGGGTGACAGGGCGGCAAACGGTGGATGAGGACTTCACAGTGAGTAACGGAAGCGTGTGAAGGATGCGAGGTAAGCTTTGTTTTGACGTGCGCCGAAAATTGTGACCAGGAGCCCGGCTGCCATTTGGTGTTGGCCGAGGAGCCAAGGCGCGCCTTTTGTATTGTTTGAGCCTATTGAGCGGGGTACTAATGGTGGGGCTGGCAGGTCACAGGATGGCCGACGGTGGATGAGGACTCCAAAGTGAGCACCGAATGCGTGTGAAGAATGCCAGGTGAGCTTTGTTGTGACGTACGCCGTAAATTGTGACCAGGGGGCAGGCTGCCATTTAGTGTTGCGGCGCGCCGTTTGCTTTGTTTGAGCCGCTTCGAGGGGGGGACTCATGGTAGGGCTTGCGTGTCACATGATGGTTCCAGGTGGACGAGAACTCCATCGTGAGCACCGAAAGCGCGTCAAGCAGATGACGTATGCTTTGTTTTGACGTGCGCCGAATATTGTGACCAGGTGCCCGGCTGTCACTCGGTCTTCGCGAATGGCCCGTCGCTCGCATTTGTTCAATTTTTGGGTTCTTTTTGTCGTGGCGGCCATTAACTTTACATGACAAGTCAACGTTCGAGCTTTTGGTGCGCTGTACTGTCGGTACTCAATCGAAACTTTCAGAATGTTTATTGTCATGTGGGCTCGGCACAACCGCTAACAGCGACACGATCGGAGGCTAACCGCTAATGCGTTGGTGAAAGGATTATTGAAAGACATCAATTTATAATATCAAGGCGAGGAAGCAAAAGTTTGAAACGCGTGCAAGGATACAAGTTGAGAGAAAGAGAAGCAGGTGGCGTGAGGACGGTACCTAACGCTATTCAGGAATGTAGAGTTGTGGTGTGAGAGTGAGCTCAAAGAAAAGACCCTAACGTTGTATTGTCATCATGCATGGGCGGTATGATGACGATGGCTGTGAGGTATTGAACCGTGTACACTGTTAATTGACAAGCAACATTACACTCACTCACAACGTCCAGAACATGACCGTTACACCTTCCACATTTAAAAGAAAACCAAAGTGTAACAAAAATTTCACCCTCTGAGACAGCACCAAGATTCATTTTTGAACCTGAGCTATCTGCTCTTGCCGCGCCTTGCCCTCTTGCAGTCCTCGCCACCCTCTGCTCCTTACACCAACGCAGCATGGCACAGAACCAAGAAGTGTTGTGCTGTCATTGCGAGCGTGCATTTCCTAATCGTCTGGCACGAGAGCAACACGTTTCTCGGGTACGTTGTTCCTGAGGTCGCTTTATCACGTCGCCAAAAAAAAAGCACACACAGACAGAAAAACACACAAAAAAAATGCGACACGTCTCACTGTTCGGCACATAGGTCCATCAAAAAAGCACGCGAATCACATTAAACGGACAAGTGATTATCCAACACCGAAACGAGGACGGGTACTTTCATTGCCCTGTCGACGGATGCCTCTACCACCATCAACGCGCAAACACCCTCAAGTCTCATCTCC
>NW_001865082.1:257950-259076 GCF_000002865.3 Monosiga brevicollis MX1
CTGTGGAATCACATCGTAGCTGAGCATCCCGACGAACCAGAGGCCAAGCAGCCGCCTCGACGAGTCAAGCTGCAAAAGCCGCTGCGCGGTGCTGGAGCCCGCTGTGTCGAGGTCATTGTGGAGGAAAGCCACGACGCCTCGGCAGCCGATGTGAGCGAAAACGAGGAGGAGCTCGAGGAGCAGCAGCGGTTCAAGCAGTTTATCTCAAGCGCCCAGGCCATGGCCTCAGAGGCCGAGGAGAAGCGCTGCCCGCACGGCGTTCACCAGATGCATCCGTTCTACGACAGCGTGGGCATGACGCTGGTCATCAACGAGCTGAAGCCAGAGCGTATGGTCGAACTGGGCCACAACACACCGTCGGCACTCCTCGAGTCGGGCATGCATGAGCTATTCTGGACGGCCTACGAGCAGCTCTCGGATCAGGGCCTGGCCGCCGCTGCGGTGACGCGTCTGTTTGACGACAATGAAGGGCAGTATCGGCATCGCCCCATGCGGCAAGTACAGCCGCAAACCGTCAGCAGGTACCTGAGTCTTGGGACACGCCTGGTCCAATTTTTGCTGCTGCTGGAGGCCATGCCAGCCCCCGATCCGTCTAGCTTTCTGGGCCAGGTGCTTGCCAGCCGCGGCCCTGCGGTAATTGATGCCACCGTGGCTCTGAGGGCGGGCCTGAACGCTGAAATGACCAAGAAAGAGCTGGTCGAGCCCCTCACGTCCCTGTGGCTGGCCCTGGTGGAGGTGGAGCTGAGCCTATTTGACAACGACAAGGTGCACTTTGTCAACGTCTTCCTATTGTGCACGGCCGTGTCCAAAGGAAGCGGCATCCTGCAAGACATCAGGCAGTGGACCACGACGCCCGCTGGACTGCTGTACGTTTTCAAATTGTTCCTGCTTCGCCGTGGCAAGAATGAGTCGTGGTCAGTGGCCAACGAGTTGAGGCCGTATATGCAGCCCGGGCGATTGGTGCATTTCTTGAGCCAGCGCATGAGCATGGCACGAACAGCGAGCGTGGCCGAGGGGCAGGCTGGAGTCGACGTCGACATCCGAGCCGATGGCGACGTGACGGACGAGACGCTGCGCACCATTGTCTGCCGAGGTATTGAGCTCAATGTGGAGGAGCTCGGGGCCG
>NW_001865081.1:0-2894 GCF_000002865.3 Monosiga brevicollis MX1
GCCCTTGAGACGAAGTTCAATGGCGTCACCCAGGTCCGCACCATCAGCATCAAAGAGGTATGCTGTCAGGTTGTACTGACGGCCCGGCTGCCACTGAATGCCGAGGGTTTGAGAAAGGTAGCCTCGGTTGGTGTTAGAGCTGGAAAAGCGCACCGAGCCGTTCAAGTGCTGGTTGGTGGATGAAATGACGTAGGAGAACGAACCATCTGCCGGGACGACTTGGTCCCAACTGGGAACAACGGACCCTGTGGAACCCTCGTCAAAATTGTTGTTGGCAATGATACTGTCCGTGCTATTGACATGGATCGCAAACAACCGAGACAGCAGAGAGAGAGCGGACAGGGGAGGATGAGTGGGAGTTGCACGGCTGTGAGGAGCGGGAAAAGAGCTAAATGGGGAGAGAGAGATATCAAAAGGCAAGGAGCTGCAAAGTATCGCCACAGGGCCGGTGTACCTTCGGCGGTCACGGGCTGAGCTTTCTGCGAGGTCATCATGATGGGTGGGCAGGTGCCGTGGAATCCACAAGCCACCAGCCAGGGAGAGCACGGCCCAGAGCAGCAGGGCTTTTAAAAAAAGGGCTGCTGGGGCCATGGTAGTGGCGGGAGTCTGATAATGCTTCGGGCAAGGAAAAAAAAAAAGAGGTGGTGGCGTGGGTTGGCTAAAAACTTTTCGCGCAGGCCCGGGCACGGGCAGGCAAGGGAATGCTGGTATTCTACCAAGAAGCAAAGAGGGCCGCCACGGGGCAACGGCGAGTGATCTGGGGCTGCCGAAATTGATCACCCCGAAAGCTATTCTCGATTCGAGAGGGGGAAGATAAAAAATACAAAGGATAAAGGGGGCGATTTTGAGAAGACTGCGAGCGTCTGAAGTTGGCCAAGTGATTGGGGCATCGGCAGGTCATCAGGCTGAGGAGCGACCGTGGCAAAAAGGCAGTCGATACCTGCGAGGTGGGGAGCCGCGCTTGATGAGATGGTCTGGTTGAAACCCTGCTTCTATCATTCGGGGACATGATACGAATAGGCATGGGTCGGATCGGTGAGACAACGGTGCACTCATGGCGACACAAAAGCCATAGAGGGAAGGAGGCAGCGCTCACCAGAGTGTTTCGATTGGTGCTGGCTGTGTGATGGTGTCCTGTACAGGCGAGGCGGTGGTGTGCGGTATTTTGGCGGCACAACAGGTTGCGATGCGGGAGGGGGGCAGGGACACTTTTGGAAATGTCAATCCGATCTCAACTGGGTGGTTGGTCGTCACCCTCGATTGGAAGTGGCTTGAGCCCACCACGTCAACGAGAAAAAAAAAAAGGGCTGCGAGCCGCGCACGAGGCAGATTCTGGGCATCACACGTCAAGGGGCGGGGCGCGTTTGATTGACGAGCCGCTCGTTCTGGTCTGCTTTGCACACAAGGTCATGTTAACGGCCATCTTGTTGGAAGACTGTGGAACCACACGCGCGGGGGGCGCGCGCGTCTGAACCAATAATGCGTGCATGTATGCAGTATCTGTCAGTAGCGGTGCATGTACGCACGCAAATAATCAACCAAGCGTCTATTTTTGGCTGATGGCGTTTTGAGGTTGGGCAATCTTTTTACCACTTGTGGTACTTTTGAGCTACCCGTGCCGCGCTCTCCTTCTTCAAGAGGTTTGAGAATGCGTTGAACATTCAAGTGCATGCCCGCTCTCGATGGTCGTTTGACCTCTTCAGTCTCTCGGTCTCTCAGTCTCTCAGTCTCCCAGTCTCTCAGTCTCCCTCAGTCCCCCAGTCTCCCTCAGTCCCCCAGTCTCTCAAGTCTCCCTCCTCTCTCATTGGAATGTGTCATCAAAAAAAGAGACCTCCTTCTCTGCCATGAATTCATCCACACTGCCATACCTCTGGTTTCAGCTTGACTTTTCCAACAACCAACATCCAGCCCTACCACCGTCTCTCTCCATCCTGCCTCCCATTTCTTTCCTTCTCTTCCGCCACCCCGCGACCATTCAGCGCCAAANAAAAAAAAAAAAAAAAAAAAAAAAAAAAAAAAATCGCGCGCAGTGTGTGCTCTTGGATCCAGAAGATGATGGATCGTGGCGAGATGGTGATCCGAGGACGAGGAGAGGGGGCGTTGGCGCCTGCTTCGTCTGTGTCGGGAGCTCATCCAGCGCTTTTCACATACACACACAGAGTGACCACGGTCTCCGCTCAACAACCGCTCGTGGCGCGCTCGCTGGTCGCGTTGCCCGGGTAATGGGCTGGAGCCTGGGCAACGGCCGTCGTCAGACTTGATCCCCCGACCCCGCTTGCTAATGCTTACACATGGCGTTTTGGCTGAAGCATCACCTTGAGCCTTCTCTTTCCGCCCAGCTCGTCCCGCCCCGTTGCGTTGGCATCATGACGGTGTTGCCCAGTTCTCGGCGCCGTCGTCCACACAACGCGCCTGGCTACCTCATCAACCCTCAGCATGGCCATGAACCACCTTGCCCCCGTTCTACTCATCCCTCCGCCCCAGCCCCCAATCAAAGCCCCAGCTCCTTGCTGCCCAACGGGCTTGACCTGCCAACGAAGCTCCCCTTTGGTCCCTTTGCTTTCGCCCTTTCTCGTGTCCTCTCTTTCGCCTCCCTCTCTCTACGCATGCGCGCGTACCAAGAAGTGGCAAGCAACAACTGCGGCTCTTCCCAGCCTCCCGACCCATTGGCCCACTCTTCTGCGTCACTTGGTGCACCACGCAGCAGTCCAATCACACAGACCAGCGACGACCTACTTTTTGCGTCCCCACCCACACGCCGGGCCCACCCCTTTGTCAAGGCAAGGCTTGCCAGCCGACAACGGTTCACCTCCCACGCCGAGTCGACCGTTGAGCACATGCGCCCCAGCCATTCGCGCTCTGTGGCTTTCCCCTGCTGCACCACACTTTGAGAG
>NW_001865081.1:5899-8360 GCF_000002865.3 Monosiga brevicollis MX1
TGTTCACTACCACTACCCGCGCTCCCGTTACCACCACCACCACCACTCAAGCGCCCACCACTCGTGGCTGCCCGGCTTACGAAGCCTGCTTCTGCAAGCCCGGTGCTGAATCTGTCGATTTTTACGACCGCGATGGCTGCCGCAGCTGCTCTTGCCAGTCGGCACAAGTTACGACCACCCAGGCGCCAGCCACCACTCGCGCGCCTGAGACCACCACCACTCGTGCCCGTGAGACCACCACCACTCGTGCTCCTGTGACGACGACGACCCAGGCCCCGACCACCCGTGGCTGCCCGGCCTACGAGCCTTGCAACTGCAAGCCCGGTGCCGATGCCGTCGATGTGTATGACCGTGATGGCTGCCGCAGCTGCTCTTGCCAGTGGAACGGTGAGGCCACCACCACCACTCGTGCTCGTGAGACCACCACCACTCGCGCGCCTGAGACCACCACCACTCGTGCCCGTGAGACCACCACCACTCGTGCGCCTGTGACGACGACGACCCAGGCCCCGACCACCCGTGGCAGCCCGGCCTACGAGCCTTGCAACTGCAAGCCCGGTGCCGATGCCGTCGATGTGTATGACCGTGATGGCTGCCGCAGCTGCTCTTGCCAGTGGAACGGTGAGGCCACCACCACCACTCGTGCTCGTGAGACCACCACCACTCGCGCGCCTGAGACCACCACCACTCGTGCCCGTGAGACCACCACTACTCGCGTGCCTGAGACCACCACCACTCGTGCTCGTGAAACCACCACCACTCAAGCCCCGACTACTACTACTTTCAGTCACCCCTGCCCTCCCAATGCCTCGTTGCTCTTGTGAGCCAGGTGCTTACCATCATCTATCAGACTGATCGCTATGGTTGCCCTGAGTCATGCACATGCAAGAACCCTCGTGCGCCCCCACCACCACCTCCTGTTACTGTTCGCACTACCACTGCTGCTCCTGCCACCCGCCCCGTCGACACCACCACCACTGCTCGTCAACCTGTGACCACCACAGCCCGGGCTACCACGACAAGGTTTGTTCATTCGCTGCCAAGTTTTGATCGTTTGCGTCTCAAACAATGCTTCCTCACCCTTGCGGTTGTGCTTCATTTTCCAGCGAGCGTTGCCCTGAGGCGGAGTGCCATTGCAAGCCTAATGCTGAACTTGTTTGGGAGGTTTGTTGCTTTGCCCTCTTCGCCGACTTGTTCTCACATGGATGTCTTGAATTGCTCATTGGCCATGCGTCTTGATCTCGTGTTCCATCACAGACGGACCGTTCAGGCTGCCAAGTCTGCAGTTGCCAAGCCCTTCCCACCACGCGTGCTGCGTCAACTCGCGCCACTACTCGTCACACGGTATGTGATGCATAGAGTTGTGTCTGGTCTCGAACGACACCCCTTGCACTTTGTGGAGGTGCAAGCAGTGTCTCATGTGCCCATGACTTTGATCTTATAATTATAATTTTCTTTTTGTCGTAGACCACCGAGAGCCGCCAGTGCCCGACCTTCCAGCCCTGCAACTGCAAGGCTGGTGCCGAATCTGTGACATTTTACGACGCGCAAGGTTGCCAAACCTGCTCGTGCCAGGCATCTGGTTCGGCCGAGAATATTGTCCAGGAGCAGGGCGATAGCAGCGAGCCGCAGCACAGCTCGGCCGTCAGCCTCAGCATTGGACTCGGCCTTGCCGCGGTGGCTGTTGCCGTCATCACTGTCTTTGTGGTTGTCCGCCGTCGCCGTGTGGCCAAGGGCGCCGCTGCCGATTTGGAACTCGAGTGGGACCCCCAGTCTGATGCCGCTTCGCAGGAGTAAACCCTGTGCTGCTGAGCTCGACGTTGTGTCTTATGCAAAGCCTCCAATTCAGGCGTGCCTGAACCATTGTGTGTGTTTGTGAATGTGCGTGTTTGTGCGTGAACGCGTGTGATGCCTCTGTTCGTTTGATGCTTGAAAACAAATCTTTTGCGGCAACTTTGCTGCCTCGCCTTTACGAGTGCGCAGTTGTGTGCTTTCTCGAGCTGTCTGATCTCAATGCCACCCACTTTGCGCTGAGAAATCGAATGCTCAATCAAAGCCAACTTGATGTCATGATCACCATAATGTTTCCATGATGGCTCTAAAAAAAAATCCACGGCCCCTTCTGTGAGACGCGACCCAGACGGCCAGAACAGTCTTAGCAGAGTCTTGACTACCTCACACGCACTTCTGAGTGAGAGATTCGAAGAGTTTGAAAGAGAAAGAGAGAGAAAGAGAGAGAAAGCTTGAGAGAGCGAGTTTGAGAGAGAAAGAGAAAGCTTGAGAGAGTTTGAGAGAGACACTTGTTTGATGTTGAATTGAGAGAGTTTTGAAGAGAGAGATTCAGAGTGGGTTTGAGAGAGAGAGAGAAAGAGAGAGAGCGAGAGAGAGAGAGAGAGAGAGAGAGAGAGAGAGAGAGAGAGAGAGAGAGAGAGAGAGAGAGAGAGAGAGAGAGAGAGAGAGA
>NW_001865081.1:8410-13554 GCF_000002865.3 Monosiga brevicollis MX1
CCGGAACGTCACTGCCAAATGAAGCTTGCCTCAGCAGGCCCCTCAATTACAACTCAGTCTGAATCAAAACGCAATCATTCGTTTTTGCAGAAATATCATTTTCACAGAATCATTACAGTCACCGAGGGTATTTGTTACCTTTGGACATTTGTTACCAAAAATAAAATTTTTTTCCGTTCATTTTTCCCTCTGTTGGAGGCTGGAGCTGTCTGGCAAGGAAGATAAACGGCAGCGCCCTGGTGGCCAATCGATCAATCTTCAGAAATCAAAAGGTGGGATACAATTTTTACACCATTAGCTATGGTTGAGCCAGCTTTCGAATGCTCATCTCCTCGGACTCCGCTGATATGCGGCTGCCATTTCGGGTCATCCCACCTCGGCTGGCAGTCGGCCGGCATGCGGCATCGCCGGGGTAAAAAGGCATGTACAGGGGTTGCAACGGCCGGGCATGATGGAAGCCGGGTTTGTCAAAGATATCGGTGCGCTTTGGTGTTGAGAACCGCTTCACTGTGTGACTCTTTGGTGTTGGAACGTTGACATTTCCCCGCACACAGCTGACAGTGGTATTTGTGCCTATAGGCCGAGCGTCGAGCCAAGGCAGATCGTGTATCCCAACTCCTACGTCAGCTCACGGCGAGTGCGATGACGTCCATTGAAGTTCAACAGTATTTAGAGGTTGATGGCCTTCGTCAATTGACGCGTCAACAACTTGGCAGCCTGGTCAACCCTCCTACGAGCGCCAGTGCCCGGAAGGGGCGCCCCAATCGATCCGACGGGCTTCTGAAGCTGTACGGTATCACCAGAGCCGATCTTGTGGCTGCGCAACGGCGGAGACAGCGAGGCATCCAACCTCATGACGGCAGGCGGATTCTTCTGGCGCATGAGCGTGTAGCTTTGACAAACTGGCTAGAGACCTGCAGTGAGAAGCGTGCGTGTAAGAGCCGTGGCATGATCGTGGAGGTTGTGTGCGAGCTTCTTGAGATTCGTCGCAGTGCCCGAGAGGACGCACTCAATACGAATAGCGAATTGCTTGATCGGATTCCCACACTCAGCTCTGCTGAGCTTGCTCTTCTTGCTCGTCATCAAGAGGCCGAAAGCTCGGACAACCCCATGAGCCAGGCGCGTTTGAGCAATGACTGGTTTCGAGGATTGGAGTCCGACTCGAACATTTATCTTACCACCGCGGTGACTCAGAATCCAGCAAGAGTAACAGCCGCAACAGCCGAGGCTTGTACACGACATTTTTCGAGTCTTGACGAGCTCTTGGCAGACCTTGACTTCGTTCATCGCTCAGGGCGTCATGCTGGCATGATCAAAACCAACTGTAAGTTGACTTTCCTAGACAGCGCAAGCGCTGCTGCCTGTCTACGTCTGCATGTGCTGCAAACATACTTTTGTATCCTCCTGATGCATGTCTGTTCTTATTCATGCCGGCCCCAGGTCTTGGCCGTATCTTATCCGTGGATGAGATGCCTGGTCTCCGTGCCGGATTCACAAGGAATGTCAAGGTGTATTCCTCAGCCGACCGAACTGTAGATCAAGGGTGTCTTCCCGGACGAACCTACAATGAGACGATCACGCTGGTTCTCAGCATTGCAATGGATGGGACCGTGTTGCCGCCAATGGTGATTCATGCAAATCGTGGTCTTGGAGGAGACGAGGTTGGGCCGGCACAGCTCCCCGAATCAATCACGGGCAACCCAGACTATTCGCATTTTTTTTGCTGTTCAACGAAAAGTGGTTGGATCAATCGCCACCTCTTCGTTGCCTTTTGTCGACGAATCAGATCTTTTCTCGGGCATACCGAGCCCATTATTCTGCTTTCGGATGGACACAGCACCCGCATGTCGCTTGCAGTCACCAACTACCTTCGCTCGATCAACATTTTTTTATTTTTGATCCCCCCGAATACGAGCCATTGCCTATCCCCGAATGATCAATGGCATCAACATATCAATCGGACACGTATTTCTTATACACTGCGCCATTCACGGCAGCTAGTTGGAGAGGCAGCCACCCTCGACGAGGAATTGTGTGCTCTTTATTTTGCCATCCACTTTCAAAGCAGTCAAGTCAAACGGGTACAGGCTGCCTTCCGCCATGCAGGCATTACGCGCTTGGAGCGAGCTGTTAGACACATGAAGAACCAACCCTCACACGTTGAACCCGAGGATACAGCAGTGACGCCTCCCCAAAGCCCGGCAAGCACGCCATCTGGTTCAAGCACTCCGAGGTCAAACACAACGCCGCAGCCACTGGTACGGGTTTGGGACGCCAATTGGAGTCTTGATGAAGGCCGGGCGCACTTCGATCGTCTGGCTGCGAGTTTTTCGCGCCTTGAAGAGCGTCATCAAGATATGATTCGCTCAACGCCGCGTCAGCGCCGCCTACTCGATCGCATCACGCCTCAAGAGCGGTCACGACGGCGACGTGCCCCCATTTTTGGGCCAATGTCATCGGGGCCAAGCGCCGCAGATCTCGAAGGGCGTGAGCGGCGCCGTGTTCATCTTCATGCGTCGAGGGAACGACGAGCAGCAAGAGTGGCAAATGAAGCTGATCTACGTGCTGCTTTGAACGTACAACGCATCACGATTGCCAACCTGAAAAGCTTCTGTCGATCGCATTGCCTCGGCACGACTGGCAGCCGTGCCGAGCTCATCGCACGCACGAGGACACAACTCGAGCCCACAGCCCCAAACCACTCCCTCATCGCCAGGCAGGCCAGCTGGGGAGGTATTCGAGCCTTTGGCACCCCCTTTGGCGCAGATTGAGTCCCGAGAGGACGCCGAGCTTACCCCCATGCCTGCGTCTCCGCCGCGTGATGACCGACATTCACTTCCCTCAGATTCAACCCCGCCCATTCTTACAGCAGCATCAGCAGCACCTTCTCTTGACCGAATCGTTGAAGAGGAGCCTCAAGAACCTATTGCGCGTGTCGGAGGTCACTTTGCAGACTCCGATCTCCAGTTTTGGCTCCGAGACTATACCTCTCAAACTCAACCATTTCAGGACGCAACGAGCCTCGAATCAAACGCGCCAGCCGCGCCTCTGGCCTGCTCAATTACAGACCAGAACGAGATTGATTTGCTCATCAGGGCTTGCGACGAGAGTACCAAAAAGTACAAGGCGTATATCGACTCACTGATCGCACTAGCCCCATACTTCCACGTCTTAAAAATAACACGAATTGAAGCTTATTTATTGCAACCGCCACCACTGCACGAAAACCCACTTTTCTACTGACTTTTCTTGCCCTACCTAATTGAGCATCTTTGAAAAGCTGGTTGCCCAAGCCTCCCTGCACCACTGTCCCCGATGGACGAGAAACGTCGTGTATCAAGTTCTCACAAGTTCCAGAGCAGGCACGTCCTATAGAAGAAACAAAACAATAATATAACTCTTGATGTAGGGCAGCTACACTCACAAAATGGCATCTCATAGATTCAACAGATCTGCGCGGTTCGAATCATCCCAATTGGGCTGAGATCTGACCACAATCAACGCCGACTGCCATCGAACAAATCACCCCTATGAGGTGCGACCTCCTCTCCAACAACCATTTTTGACAACATTTGAAAAATTGACAAATGTCCAAAGGTAACAAATACCCTCGGTGACTGTACCACAAGAGAGAGAGAGAGAGAGAGAGAGAGAGAGAGAGAGTTTGAGAGAAAAAAAAAATTGTGCTTTTTTGTTGTCAGCAGCTTTCTTTACAAGCAAAACTCGAACTGGTTCTTGTTTGATGAACATGACGAGCGACGCGTGGGACGTGGTGGCTTTCTGTGTGCGCATGCGTGTGCTGGTGTGCCTCCGGGCCTGGCTGGAAACCAGTGGTGATTGCTTCTAGGACGTCATGCTCGAGGACCGTCTGCGCTGTTTCATCCAAGCGAAAATGGACCCGGGCCAGCATTTGCAAGCAGAGCGGGTGGAAATCTTGAACGCGATGGAATCTCAGCGCCCCTCGCGTGCACTGCCACGTGTATTTCGTACCATCGAGCTTTTGCAGCACAATTGCATCAGGCCATCAACCTGATGGATTTTGTGCCCACGGCAATTGCAGAGCAGCTTACCCTCTGTGAAGACCATACAGCCGTGGACGGCCAACAGCAAGTTTCCGGAGAAGCGATGCGATTGGAAAATGTCTCACACCAACGCCATACGGATCAAAGTAGAGAACGTTGTGCACTGGGCCTTTGGCATGGCTTTGTCGACCCCGAATCCAACGCAGTGCATGTTCAACTACAAGTTTTTGATTCGATTAACTTGAAGCTTGGCAGTGGGTGATGAAGCACTTTTTTTTTGTGGTTCAAGCGGTTTAACTCTTCAAGTTTCCGCGCAAGCACTCTTGTTTTTCTTTTCTTTTCTCCCAGCTCACCACCTGCACCGCCAGCACCGCCGCCACCAGCAACAGCAGCATGCCCATGTTGTGTCTGCTTCGCAGATGCATCGTCTTCTTGGCCATCTGCCGCGCGAGGTTTTGCGCTCCATGCTGCAGCAAGTTGAAGACACCTCGGATGCAACTGTACCACCTCAAAGAACTTGCCCAAATCCCAAGACGGTTGATACAGGTTTGTAATCACGTCCTTGAGTTTTGAAGGCAGGCCATCAACCAGCTGGGCGATGACAAGGGTTGCCGAGTAGGCGCCCTCAATGCGAAGGGTATCGACGGCAGCAGTGATGGAGGAGCGGTAGACAGGAAAGTCGTCGGCCGTGCGGATGCGTTGGTCGCGAAGAGCCTGAGAGGCTTGGGTAATGTCGTGACGAGTGGTCTGGAGGAAGAGGGCGCCCATCTGTTTGAACCAGGCGCCCAAGACGATGCGTTGGCGTGATTTTTCGCGCTGAAACCGAGAGGCAAGGTCACCTCTCAAGCACGGTAAGATCCAGTCAACCAGGATGTCGTTGACGTAGATGAGGTAGTCCAGGTCGGAAGAAATGTCGCCATAAATATCCTGGATACCAGCGGCGGTGCAGCCCTCTAGATCGAGGGTGGCCATATGCAGCAAGGGCTCGGCTTGGAGAAGAACGAGGGCCGAGTTGACATTTTCTTTGAGGGAGTCAAGACCTTTCTTGCTGTCACCGCGATAGGACTCCCACTTGGTTGAGGTTTGGTAGGCTCGATGCCAAACGTGGTGGGGTGGTTGAGT
>NW_001865081.1:13604-14684 GCF_000002865.3 Monosiga brevicollis MX1
ACGGTATACTTGACCACGTTGTGTGTCCTCTGGTACTTGATGTTGTCCCACCTTGTTGTGTAACATCTGGTTGTACCATCTTGTTGTGGCATCTGTTGGTCCCAACAGATTGCTGATATCGCCTCCACCTGTCTTCAGTGTGATAGTCCATTCTCTGTCTCCACTGTGTGTGTGTGTTTCCACCTGCTATAAATGGGAGCGATCTCCCTGGATCGGTACCATTTTCCTTCTTGACCTCGGTCGTTCCACTTCCCTCCTTCTGTCTTGTTCTGTCTTGTTCCTTCGCCTTGCTTCAATCCATGTTCTCGTGTACACTTCGATTGGTTGGATACCTCTGTGACAATCGCCTTGTCCACACACATTACACTGTACTGGACATATACCTTTAATAGGTTATGGGCCTCGGTTGTGTACTCTTCCAACCTCTCTTTCGTTACCCTGCCTCGCTCTTTCCAGCTGCTCTGTTCCCCTCCTGCTTCCTCCCTGTGTCTTCTGCTTGTATTGTGAAAACGTTTCAAAATCATCAAAAACCTCTTTGTTCCTCTGTTTTGAGGCAGTGCAAAATTGTCATACTTTTTGTTTGTTTGCTTGCTTCCTTGCTTGTTGTTGTTGTTGTTGTTGTACCTTTCCCCTCCCTTGATCATCGCCACCATGCCATTTAGTGTTATGCATACTCCTGTTGACCAGCGAGTCACTCGTAGCCGTGGCGCTGTGCAAAGCGCTGCTCGCGCTGCTGCCACCAGAAATTTTGAGGCTCACACCGACCTCACGCGCGACTTCCAGCACGAAGAAGATCATGCCGAACCCGACGCTCTCGATTGCTTGGTCAACGAGCATGAGGAAGAGGAAAGGCCGAAAATGGCCGCCACCGGGTCGCACCCGGCCACGCCTTCGACAGGAGCCGCTCCCGTCGAGGCTACCGCGAGCGCTTCTCGCCATGCCGCAAGCGCCGCCGCCACATCAGCCGCCGCCGCGGGCCCTGGATCCCCCCGCAACAATGACGCCGCCGTGGCCCAGGTCCACAGGACCCTGCAAGCCCTAGTGCACTCTCTAGGCTCTCAACATCAGCTCCAATCGCAG
>NW_001865081.1:19050-20597 GCF_000002865.3 Monosiga brevicollis MX1
GAGGCTGGTCGACCCAGGCCTGTTTCGAACGAGCCTGATCGGGCGAGGCCTTATCTACTCAATCCTGATCGGTGCGGGCCTGATCTGTGTGGGCCTGATTGATACGGGCCTGATCTACTCAGGTCTCGAGAGGGCGAGGCTGGTCGACCCGGGCCTTTTCCACTCAATCCTGATCGGTGCGGACCTGATCGGTGTGGGCCTGATTGATACGGGCCTGATCTACTAGGGTCTCGAGAGGGCGAGGCTGGTCGACCCGGGCCTGTTTCGAACGAGCCTGATCGGGCGAGGCCTTATCTACTCAATCCTGATCGGTGCGGGCCTGATCTGTGTGGGCCTGATTGATACAGGCCTGATCTACTCAGGTCTCAAGAGGGCGAGGCTGGTCGACCCGGGCCTTTTCTACTCAATCCTGATCGGTGCGGACCTGATCGGTGTGGGCCTGATTGATACGGGCCTGATCTACTCAGGTCTCGAGAGGGCGAGGCTGGTCGACCCGGGCCTGTTCCGAACGAGCCTGATCGGTGCGGACCTGATCTGTGTGGGCCTGATTGATACGGGCCTGATCTACTAGGGTCTCGAGAGGGCGAGGCTGGTCGACCCAGGCCTGTTTCGAACGAGCCTGATCGGGCGAGGCCTTATCTACTCTATCCTGATCGGTGTGGGCCTGATCTGTGTGGGCCTGATTGATACAGGCCTGATCTACTCGGGTCTCGAGAGGGCGAGGCTGGTCGACCCGGGCCTGTTCCGAACGAGCCTGATCGGTGCAGGCCTTTTCTACTCTATCCTGATCAGTGCGGGCCTGATTTGTACGGGCCTGAACTACTCAGGTCTCGAAAGGGCGAGGCTGCTCGACCCGGGCCTGTTCCAAACGAGCCTGATCGGGCGAGGACTTTTCTACTCAATCCTGATCAGTGCGGGCCTGATTGATACGGGCCTGATCTACTAGGGTCTCGAGAGGGCGAGGCTGGTCGACCCGGGCCTGTTTCGAACGAGCCTGATCGGGCGAGGCCTTATCTACTCAATCCTGATCGGTGTGGGCCTGATCTGTGTGGGCCTGATTGATACAGGCCTGATCTACTCAGGTCTCGAGAGGGCGAGGCTGGTCGACCCGGGCCTTTTCTACTCAATCCTGATCGGTGCGGACCTGATCGGTGTGGGCCTGATTGATACGGGCCTGATCTACTCAGGTCTCGAGAGGGCGAGGCTGGTCGACCCGGGCCTGTTCCGAACGAGCCTGATCGGTGCGGACCTGATCTGTGTGGGCCTGATTGGTATGGGCCTGATCTACTGTGGTCTCGAGAGGGCGAGGCTGGTCGACCCAGGCCTTTTCAAACGAGCCTGATCGGGCGAGGCCTTATCTACTCAATCCTGATCGGTGCGGGCCTGATCTGTGTGGGCCTGATTGATACAGGCCTGATCTACTCAGGTCTCGAGAGGGCGAGGCTGGTCGACCCGGGCCTGTTCCGAACGAGCCTGATCGGTGCAGGCCTTTCTACTCTATCCTGATCTGTGCGGGCCTGATTGTACGGGCCTGATCTACTCAGGTC
>NW_001865081.1:20647-22487 GCF_000002865.3 Monosiga brevicollis MX1
CGGTTGTGTCCATGATGGGTTTTGGCCTCCATGAACTCATCAACGTCAAGCCGACGGACAAGTGCCCGCTTTGCAGCAGCAAGACACCTCAGCCGCGACTAACCCGCGAGCACCTGCTGACCTGCCGTCCCATCAAGCGACACAACGCCCTTCGCGACGAGATGGGCCGCCTGCTCAGGTACGCCACCCTCTCCCATGTCTGGGTGGAAAAGTCTGGCTACAACGCCAACGGTCAGAGCTGCCGCATCGACCTGCACTGCCGCAACCCCTTTCCCGGCGGTGCCCTGGGCCCAGCTCTGCCCGACCTGGGCATTGACGTGACTGTGCGCACAGCCCAACCCCCGACCACCTCGCAAGCCTGCATCAAGGTGGGCGCTGCCCTTCGCCGAGCCGAAAAGGAGAAGCGCGACTACTACACCGGTTTCAACCATGGAAAAACTCTGATCGTCCCTGCGGCGATGACGACAACCGGTGGGTTCGCCTCCTCCTTTGTGGATCTGCTTGGTCAGCTCGCCCGCTGCGCCGAGGCCCGTGGTGTGTACCAGCCGGGGCTGGATGAGGCCTTTGTTCCTCGGTGGAAGGGTCGCTTTGCGGCTCTGGTCCATCAGATGAACGCTGACCACATCCAGCGCCACTTTGGCGGTGTCTGCCTGCGCTCGTCGTAGGTAGGCACCGTCTCGGGGGTCCCTCTGTGGGGATCCCTGTGTGCACCTGTCGCTCCCTAGGTGGTTCTCGTTGTAATCTTTTTATGGCTTGACTTGTATTTTTGTTGTAATTTTGCTTTAATTTTTGCTGTATTTGTGTGGTATTTTTGCTGAATTTTTGTGTAAAGTCCTTTGTATGATGTCTTTTCTTTCTGTGGTCGGTTGCCTTTTCAACCCGACGCTGTCTCTTGTTGTATGTGAGCGTGCCGTGGTGTTTTTATGTTTGTGCTGTGATGGCTTGTAGTTGTGATGTGTGACTGCCTTTTTATGTGTCTAGTGGTTAAAATGGCCGTATCTCTGGTTATACTTAGTCGTTTTTCATGATTTTTGTTTCCTTGTGCGTGATTCTTCGCGCTTGTACTTTTCGGCATGATAGAAGCCGATGAAAATGTCTTGTTCTCTTGTGTTGTTTTGCGTGCCGTCATGATTTTGATGTCGGGGTTGCACAGCTTTGCTTTCAGCTCTGAGGTTCAAACACCTAATTTATTATCACCTCTTCTTCGAAGCTACTGGTATCAGTCAACACCGCTCCCGATGTGGTGCCAATCTGAAGCGAGCGACCGAGGCGTTGTTTCATGCGGCTGGACACGACCTGCTTGAGATTATGCGTGGCGCTTGGCCCCAACAGTGTGTAGGGTCTCGCGTCAGTGTCTGTGAGCTGCTCAAGCTCGCCCGGCATCCACTGATGCAGCACAGCCGCTACCCATTAATTATTTCTACCCATCCAACGCCACCGAGACCAAGCTGATGGCTGCCACCCTGAGCCAGCTGTATTGGTCTGCCGTCCACTCGGACTATACCGCTGAAGAGCGAGAGATGTGCTGGGCTTTGATTTTGGCCTTGCCTAGCATGTTGTTGTCTGCTCCCTCGACCGCACTGTCTACGATTGACCTGCGCAATATGTTTCACGATCGTCTCCGTTGGCTTGTGACGGGGCAACTAGGTCGGGTCGTGGACGCCATGCGCAAGGCAGTCGCACGCAAGCAGAGCCGTCGAGGACAGCTGAACGCCGGCGCGGGCGCCCACCCGAACGACGCAGTCGACCAGAGCCTCAGGTCGCTCGTCCGCGACCCGGACCTGGCGGACGAAGCCTGGGCAAACCACGTCACGAACCGTCTGAACCGAGGTCAGATTGC
>NW_001865081.1:22713-25685 GCF_000002865.3 Monosiga brevicollis MX1
GTCTTCACCAATGGTGAGCTCCCCAAGGCGTTGGCGGCCACCAAGGGTGTCACCGACCCCTATGGTTGGTCTGGTGAGCTTCTTGCCTCCATCTACCGCATCAAGGAGCACTTCAGTCAAGTCTTGGGCCCACGCCAGGGTTCTACCAGCGACCCGACTGCTTCTTCTGATGGAGAAGCGCCTCAGGGCCCCACCACCGCCACTGGAGGTCCTCAGGTTGCCTTGAACAAGATCTTTCACCACATTGCCAACAACACCGTGCCCGAGTCGATTCGACATGCCCTTTGCTCCATCAACTACACTATCCTGGAGAAAGCCAATGGCAAGTTTCGACCCGTGGGCACGGATTCCATCTTCAACAAGGTTGTCAACCGCGCCCTGCTCGAGCAACAGCAGCCCCATATTGCCCACTTGCTACAGGCCAGTCCAGAGCTGGCCGTCGGAGTCAAGGACGGCATTTCAGCTGCGGTTGGCATGACCTTTGGTGAGCTTCAAGCCTGTGAGTCTACCCCGGGCTGGACCATGCTCTCCCTCGATTTCAAGAGTGCCTTCAACTACACCGACCGAGCACGGCTGCACGAGATTGTGGCCGACAAGGTCCCTGGCCTCTTGCGCGCCTTTGAACGACACTATGCTCGACCCACTACCCACTGCATTGTCGACAAGTTCTTCATCAAATACCTCGACGACATTGTACTGATGGGTCCCGCGGAGGACGTGGCGGCCGACGTGGGGATTGTCAAGGCTCGTGCAGAGTCTGCTTATTAGAGGCACAATCTGAGACGGTATACTTTACCACGTTGTGTGTCCTCTGGTACTTGATGTTGTCCCACCTTGTTGTGTAACATCTTGCTGTACCATCTTGGTGTATCATCTTGTTGTGGCATCTGTTGGTCCCAACAGATTGCTGATATCGCTTCCACCTGTCTTCAGTGTGATAGTCCATTCTCTGTCTCCACTGTGTGTGTGTTTCCACCTGCTATAAATGGGAGCGATCTCCCTGGATCGGTACCATTTTCCTTCTTGACCTCGGTCGTTCCACTTCCCTCCTTCTGTCTTGTTCTGTCTTGTTCCTTCGCCTTGCTTCAATCCATGTTCTCGTGTACACTTCGACTGGTTGGATACCTCTGTGACAATCGCCTTGTCCACACACATTACACTGTACTGGACATATACCTTTAATAGGTTATGGGCCTCGGTTGTGTACTCTTCCAACCTCTCTTTCGTTACCCTGCCTTGCGCTCTCCAGCTGCTCCGTTCCCCTCCTGCTTCCTCCCTGTGTCTTCTGCTTGCTGTGCTCTGTTTTTGTGCTTTTAAAACGATTCAATTTCATCAAAAACCTCTCTGTTCGCTTTGCTGTAAATTGTCATACTTTTTCTTGTTTGCCTGCTTGCTTGCTTGTTCTTTTCGTTTTTCTTTGCATACGTATCCCTTCCTTGATCATCGCCACCATGCCATTTAGTGTTATGCATACTCCTGTTGACAGCGAGTCACTCGTAGCCGTGGCGCTGTGCAAAGCGCTGCTCGCGCTGCTGCCACCAGAAACTTTGAGGCTCGCACCGACCTCACGCGCGACTTCCAGCACGAAGAAGATCATGCCGAACCCGACGCTCTCGATTGCTTGGTCAACGAGCATGAGGAAGAGGAAAGACCGAAAATGGCCGCCACCGGGTCGCACCCGGCCACGCCTTCGACAGGAGCCGCTCCCGTCGAGGCTACAGCGAGCGCTTCTCGCCATGCCGCAAGCGCCGCCGCCACATCAGCCGCCGCCGCGGGCCCTGGATCCCCCCGCAACAATGACGCCGCCGTGGCCCAGGTCCACAGGACCCTTCAAGCCCTAGTGCACTCTCTAGGCTCCCAACATCAGCTCCAATCGCAGATTGCCGAGCTTGAACGCGAGATAAACGCTGCCCTTCGGCTCATCCCGGACAGGGGCCGCTCACATGGTTCGTTACGCGCGCACGAGACCCAGTCGCCTTCTCGTGACCTTGCGACCGATTTTTCTTTGCTCGCTCCCTCGCCCGCGGCGCACCCGTCTGCCCGCGATGGCGAAGTGGCGTTTGGCCTGGCCTCCAATCGCCCTCTACCCCGGCTCCCGAGAGAGCCCGTGCACGAATCGCTCTCTCACGACTCTCGTTATCTTCATGGCTATTTGAGCTCTCCCGCACATGACGATAGAGCCACCACGCCCAGGCGCTCTCCCATGGAAGCAGTGGATGCATCCCAATTTGGTGTTGCCTTTGGCACCAATGCGCCACCACGGGCGGGCTCTCGGACTCAACCACCCCACCACGTTTGGCACCGAGCCTACCAAACCTCAACCAAGTGGGAGTCCTATCGCGGTGACAGCAAGAAAGGTCTCGACTGCCTCAAAGAAAACGTCAACTCGGCCCTCGTTCTTCTATTAGAGGCACAATCTGAGACGGTATACTTTACCACGTTGTGTGTCCTCTGGTACTTGATGTTGTCCCACCTTGTTGTGTAACATCTTGCTGTACCATCTTGGTGTATCATCTTGTTGTGGCATCTGTTGGTCCCAACAGATTGCTGATATCGCTTCCACCTGTCTTCAGTGTGATAGTCCATTCTCTGTCTCCACTGTGTGTGTGTGTTTCCACCTGCTATAAATGGGAGCGACCTCCCTGGATCGGTACCATTTTCCTTCTTGACCTCGGTCGTTCCACTTCCCTCCTTCTGTCTTGTTCTGTCTTGTTCCTTCGCCTTGCTTCAATCCATGTTCTCGTATGCACTTCGATTGGTTGGATACCTCTGTGACAATCGCCCTGTCCACACACATAACACTGTACTGGACATACACCTTTAATAGGTTATGGGCCTCGGTTGTGTACTCTTCCAACCTCTCTTTCGTTACCCTGCCTCGCTCTTTCCAGCTGCTCTGTTCCCCTCCTGCTTCCTCCCTGTGTCTTCTGCTTGTATTGTGAAACGTTTCAAAATCATCAAAACCTCTTTGT
>NW_001865081.1:29995-31657 GCF_000002865.3 Monosiga brevicollis MX1
CCCGAGTCCGCGAGACAGACACATCATTCGATTCCTAACACACCATCGGATTTTTTGACCATGTCTTCGGACGAAAGCGACTCCCCTCCTCGCTCCACCGCACTCCGCGCGCCCACCCCTATCGCCCCTCCCGCGCATGATGGTGACGGTGACACAAACGGCAGTGCCACGCCTGAGCCATTGGTGCAATCACCTACACCCGCTCAAATGGTGCTGCCAGATCCATCGGATACACAGCAAACCCATTCCGATCCCTCTCCGCCCTCGGCTTCACCCCCTGCCACTGCCATTTTGCCCGCTGCCATTTCACATCCTGTCGAACACAGTGAGCATGCAAACTCAGCCCCACTTGGCGAAGTCAGTGAGAGTGAAACACACGATGCAGCGGGCGAACACAGTGAGGGTGAGCAAGATGTTCTTCTCAGCGATCCTGCTCCGCCCATCGCTGCCAACGTGCTGGATGCCCAGCGCAAGGTCCTGCTGAAGACATCTGGCCACAGGCAACTCCTCGCCTGCCCATTTGGGCTTTGCAAATGCAAGGGGCCCCGCCTTGACCGCAAAGCCTGGGTCAATCATGTACTACGCGAGCACCCCTACGACGAGCAAGCCACTGATCTGGTCAAGCAGGTGATGGAGGCCAAATTGGTCGCCCAGTGCAACAAGTGTCACCTCTTCTTCGAAGCTGCTGGTATCAGTCAACACCGCTCCCGATGTGGTGCCAATCTGAAGCGAGCGACCGAGGCGTTGTTTCATGCGGCTGGACACGACCTGCTTGAGATTATGCGTGGCGCTTGGCCCCAACAGTGTGTAGGGTCGCGCATCAGCGTCTGCGAGCTGCTCAAGCTCGCCCGGCATCCACTGATGCAGCGCAGCCGCTACCCATCCAACGCCACCGAGACCAAGCTGATGGCTGCCACCCTGAGCCAGCTGTATTGGTCTGCCGTCCATTCAGACTATACCGCTGAAGAGCGAGAGATGTGCTGGGCTTTGATTTTGGCCTTGCCTAGCATGTTGTTGTCTGCTCCCTCGACCGCACTGTCTACGATTGACCTGCGCAATATGTTTCACGATCGTCTCCGTTGGCTTGTGACGGGGCAACTAGGTCGGGTCGTGGACGCCATGCGCAAGGCAGTCGCACGCAAGCAGAGCCGTCGAGGACAGCTGAACGCCGGCGCGGGCGCCCACCCGAACGACGCAGTCGACCAGAGCCTCAGGTCGCTCGTCCGCGACCCGGACCTGGCGGACGAAGCCTGGGCAAACCACGTCACGAACCGTCTGAACCGAGGTCAGATTGCCAAAGCATTTGATGCCGACAAGGCTCGTGCCGTGATTGGTAATTCTGAGGTTCAGGCCGTGCGCGACCTCTTGGTACCGCCCGGGCTGACCCCGTACATTGCTTCGACACCCGCCTCCACGTCTACACTGGCACCAGCCACGGCTGCGAGCTCCCCAACCGTGTCCTTCACCAAAGGTGAGCTCCCCAAGGCGTTGGCGGCCACGAAGGGCGTCACCGACCCCTATGGTTGGTCTGGTGAGCTTCTTGCCTCCATCTACCGCATCAAGGAGCACTTCAGTCAGGTCTTGGGCCCACGCCAGGGTTCTACCAGCAACCCGACTGCTCCTCCTGATGGAGACGCGCCTCAGTGCCCCACCACCGCCACG
>NW_001865081.1:36080-37096 GCF_000002865.3 Monosiga brevicollis MX1
ACCACCCCACCACGNTTTGGCACCGAGCCTACCAAACCTCAACCAAGTGGGAGTCCTATCGCGGTGACAGCAAGAAAGGTCTTGACTCCCTCAAAGAAAATGTCAACTCGGCCCTCGTTCTTCTCCAAGCCGAGCCCTTGCTGCATATGGCCACCCTCGATCTAGAGGGCTGCACCGCCGCTGGTATCCAGGATATTTATGGCGACATTTCTTCCGACCTGGACTACCTCATCTACGTCAACGACATCATGGTTGACTGGATCTTACCGTGCTTGAGAGGTGACCTTGCCTCTCGTTTTCAGCGTGAAAAATCACGCCAACGCATCGTCTTGGGCGCCTGGTTCAAACAGATGGGCGCCCTCTTCCTCCAGACCACTCGTCACGACATTACCCAAGCCTCTCAGGCTCTTCGCGACCAACGCATCCGCACGGCCGACGACTTTCCTGTCTACCGCTCCTCCATCACTGCTGCCGTCGACACCCTTCGCATTGAGGGCGCCTACTCGGCAACCCTCGTCATCGCCCAACTGGTTGATGGCCTGCCTTCGAAACTCAGGGACGTGATTGCAAACCTGTATCAACCGTCTTGGGATTTGGGCAAGTTCTTTGAGGTGGTGACTGCTAACCTGCACAAACTCACGCCTGCTGGTGCCCGCGCCAAACCTAAACAGGGTGCCTTTGCTGTTGAGCATGGTGGAGGGCGCGGGCACGGGCATGGCCGTGGACGTGGTCGCGGACGCGGTCGTGGACGTGGTCGTGGACGTGGTCGCCATGGTATACACCACGGGCCCCACCCAAAGAGTGATCGCGTCAATGCCAACTGTGAATTTTGTCGCATCTATGGCCACGATGCATCTCAGTGCCGCAAGAAGCGCGCGCACGAGAAGCACAATGGCAAGCAGTTTGCGGCCCCCGTCATGACCGCGACCTTGTCTCTTCCACCCCCCTCCCATTTGCCTGCTGCACCTGCTGCTCCT
Source organism: Monosiga brevicollis MX1 (assembly GCF_000002865.3). Classification (NCBI taxonomy): domain Eukaryota; class Choanoflagellata; order Craspedida; family Salpingoecidae; genus Monosiga; species Monosiga brevicollis. The sequence goes on from NW_001865081.1 coordinate 37,058, forward strand.
CCTTCCCATTTGCCCGCTGCTCCTGCTGTGAATTATTCG
>NW_001865081.1:41318-44158 GCF_000002865.3 Monosiga brevicollis MX1
CGTGGTAGTTGTGGTAGCAGTGGTAGTAGTTAGAGGGGTAGTGGTAGTGGTAGTGGTAGTGGTGGTAGTGGTAGTGGTAGTGGTGGTAGAAGTGGTAGTAGTCGTAGGTGTCGCGGTTGCAGTTGTACTTGCCTCTGCTGTGGTCGTAGAAGTACTCGTTGGAATTAACATGTGATCGGCGTAAACTTCAATAGCATTGATTTTTGGATTATCTGCACCTGCCGTACTGTCCAAACTCAGAGATAAAGCCCCGTCTTTCACATCAACCAAGAACGCGAGCTCAAACGCTGTGGCCCAACCAGCCTTGGCGGTCAAGTCGAGTGCTTCAGCAACAAGTGCCGACTCGGCCTCAACCTATCGCAGTTAATCAAAATACGGTTTTGTGAGGCGTGTTCAATAGTGAATTGCACCAAGGACAAACGCCGAGTCGCTCGCGCCAACATGCAACAAACAAGCAGGCAAGCAAGAAAAACAAATCAAAGGTGCGCACATGAACCAACTCAAAAACAAACCTTAAAGATGCGACTCCCGACGCCCAGAGTGCAGGGACAGATATCAGCAAAATGCAACCTCACAAAGTAAAGATCGGGTGCAGGAACCGGAATCTCATATCGCAGCGTGCCAAGGCCATATCGTTCAGATTGAAAGAGGCGCGGATCCCGCGTGTTTGCAATGCCGAGCTCCGGCATCTCAAATGACGTGCCTCCGACAAAACCATAGTCAGGGTTCCACAAGCGACCATGGGAGTCTACGTAGGCAGCTGTGCTGCCGCAGTTGATCCGTGCGAGAGCAACATAGCCCATCGGCTGATCGGCATCAGGAATCGTGGTCAAAGATCTTGTGGTTGTAGTTGTGGTTGTGATCGTCGTGGTAGATGTTGTAACAAGGGTGGTCATCGTTGTTGTGACAGCCGATTCAGTTGCTTCCTCAAATGCTATCTGGAGGCCATTCAGTACAGGGGGTAGAGTTGCTGGATCTTGGCTAAGAATCAGATTCAACATACCATCGGTCACCTCAACCATGACTGAAAGGACAAAAGCACGGCTCCACCCTGCCGCAGCGACCAGATCCAGCCTTGAAGCAACTTGCAGACCTTCAACCGTGACGCCAAAGACACGATCACCGATATGAGTAGCACAATCACAGGTCTCAGCAAAATATAGCTCAACCGTAAAGATACCACGAATGGGGATTGGCACTTGGTACACAACATCGTGCAAACCATCGCCTACACGTGCAGACTGGTAAATCCCTGGCTCCGTAGCACTGGGTACACTGGCAGATGTCTGTACATTGGCAACACCGGTGCCAAAGTGATTGTCCTCCTGCCATTCTGCCCCTGAAGCTGCAGAGTAAGAATGGCCCCCTGCATTAATGCGATACAGAATTGAACCAGCTGGGGTTGATTGAGAGGTGGACACAGTGGTAGGCGCAGGAGCTGACGTCGCTGCTGGCAGACTTGCGCTCGAAGACGCGGAGGCCACATCTTGCGTTTGTGTGGCAGTTTGCTCACGCCCATAGAGCTCAATGCCCATCAGAAGAGGCCAGTCCTTGTTAGTCCCAGCATATTCAAGTCGTAGTTGCAGCATGCCATCATCACTGATGCGCCCAAAAAATGGCACAACCACCGCTCGAGAGCGAATTCCAGTAACATCCATGGTGCGAAATGACTTTGCCACTCGAGTTTGTCCGACGTAAACGTGAAATGTGCGCTCGCAATCGGCACAGAATTCCAAAAAGTGAAGCAGTAACATGACGGGCTCCCCAACTTGCGATTGTGCCGGAAGATTGTAAACGAGGCTTGGCTCCTTGTTTGTGCCGCGACGATACGTTTGATAGAGATAGCGATCGACCCCGTTGTTTGTTACTTGAATGCTTGCATCTTCAATCGCTTTGCCTGTTGAAGAGAATAGGTCGCCGTACCACTCGTGCCCCGTCTTCGAGTCAAAAAAGCTCAATCCACCGCAATTGATACGGTAGATGGGGATTTGGAAGGCGCTCGCGTCGTCCTTGGATGTGGTTGTTGCCGGTGGTGTCGTTAAAGATGCTGGTGATGCGGATGTAGCAACTGGAAGTGGCGTCGTTGGAAGCTGAGCTGCAACACCAGGTGGGTAAATGGCGATGGCCGAAATTTTAGGATTCCCCTGCTTCTTCTGGAACTGAATCGTCACAGCATTATCTTTGACCAGTAACTCATACAAACGACGGATGGCCACCCCCCACCCATGATCACGAAACAGGTCGAGCTTTTTTTCGACACGCTTGCCCTCGATGCGAACATGAAAGCGGCGCTGCTTTCTCTTGGAAACACAGTCACAAATTTCCGCAAAATGAAGCTCCACCAAGTATTTACCCGGCACGGATACAGGGAAATTGTACACGAGATCAACTTGCTTCAAGTCAAAGTAGCGCTCGCTTTGGTACAGCGCTGGTACCTGACCTGTTTGAGAAACATCTACCTCAAAATCTGCTGCGCGTTGAAACATGTAGCCAGTATTAAAGTAAGCGTCAGCATTCCAGACGTGACCAAGAGCACCAACTACTGCCATCTCTGAGCCTGCATTGATTCGATAAAGCGCAACGTCTATATTGATTGCGTTTGGCAACGCGACGATCAGTTGCAAGACAAGCTGCGTGACAGCAAGGAAAACATGGTACTACGGTTCTTTGACGCCAAGCAACATCATCAGCGCCAAAGTGGGAAGTTCTTACCGGTGGATGGAGGAGCGATGGTAGTAGATGTGGCAGTGGAAGTGGTCGTGGTTGTCGTAATGGTAGTAGTTGTAGGGGTGGTAGTGGTAGTGGTAGTGGTAGTGGTAGTGGTAGTGGTGGTGGTNGTG
>NW_001865081.1:44208-45624 GCF_000002865.3 Monosiga brevicollis MX1
AGCAGACAAAGTACATCGACGATATCTTGGCTACCTTTCACATGACCGATGCCAAGCCCGCGCCGATGCCGTTGAGTCCAGGCATTTGCCTCGACAAGGGGAGTACCGACATTGACCCGTCGATCCCTTACCGTGAGCTCTTGGGCAAACTGATTTACCTCATGACTCACACTCGCCCTGACATTGCCACCGCTGTCAGCATGCTGGGCTCCTTTGCCAGCTGCTACACCGTAGAGCATTGGAACGCTGCCAAGCACCTGCTCCGCTATGTCAAGGGCACGAAGGACCTTGGTCTGACCTATCGGTCTGGCCAGCACCTTCGCCTCACGACCTACACTGATGCGAGCTTTGCTCAAGAAACTGGTCGTAAGTCTCGTGAAGGCTGCATTGTCTACCTCGCTGGTGGACCCGTGCAGTGGCGCTCCAAGCTGCAGACGGTCACTGCCACGTCTACTGCTGAAGCCGAGTTTATGGCTGCTTACTCTGCGGCCAGCGAGACTATGTTTGTTGATCATTTGGTTCGTGAACTCTCACACGCCGTCTTCAAGCCCGTGTTGTTCAGTGACAACCAGGCGGCGATCCACATGATTACAAACGGAGCCAACTTTCCGGGCTCCAAGCACATTGCTTATTATTATTATATATTTATTATTATTAGCACATTGCTGTCAAGTATCGCTTTGTGCAAGAGAGGTATGAACGCAACCAGCTCGATGTCCGGTTCTGCGGGACCAAGGACATGGTTGCTGACCTTCTCACCAAGCTGCTCAATGGACCGAGCCATCGTCGTTTGTGTGACATGCTCTTCCGTTCTCAGCTTGAAGGGGAGTATTAGAGGCACAATCTGAGACGGTATACTTTACCACGTTGTGTGTCCTCTGGTACTTGATGTTGTCCCACCTTGTTGTGTAACATCTTGCTGTACCATCTTGGTGTATCATCTTGTTGTGGCATCTGTTGGTCCCAACAGATTGCTGATATCGCTTCCACCTGTCTTCAGTGTGATAGTCCATTCTCTGTCTCCACTGTGTGTGTATGTTTCCACCTGCTATAAATGGGAGCGATCTCCCTGGATCGGTACCATTTTCCTTCTTGACCTCGGTCGTTCCACTTCCCTCCTTCTGTCTTGTTCTGTCTTGTTCCTTCGCCTTGCTTCAATCCATGTTCTCGTATGCACTTCGATTGGTTGGATACCTCTGTGACAATCGCCTTGTCCACACACATAACACTGTACTGGACATACACCTTTAATAGTTTGTAAATAAATAAATTAGGTGTTTGAACCTCAGAGCTGAAAGCAAAGCTGTGCAACCCCGACATCAAAATCACGACGTCACGCAAAACAACACAAGAGAACAAGTTACATTCACTGGCTTTTATCATGCCAAGAAGTACAAGCGCGAAGATCACGCACAT
>NW_001865081.1:46545-59674 GCF_000002865.3 Monosiga brevicollis MX1
GGTGGTAGTGGTAGTGGTAGTGGTAGTGGTAGTGGTAGTGGTAGTGGTAGTGGTAGTGGTAGTGGTAGTGGTAGTGGTAGTGGTAGTGGTAGTGGTAGTGGTAGTGGTAGTGCTGGTGGTAGTGGTGGTGGTAGTGGTGGTGGTAGCGGTAGTGGTGGTAGTGGTGGTGGTAGTAGTGGCAGTCGAAGGGGTAGTAGTTGTACTGATGCTAGCGGTAGTAGTGGCGGGCTCTTGCATCGCACTGGTCGACCAAATTGTAGCACTCAGGGTTGTCTTGGAGTCTGTCGTTGGTGCAGAGGTCGTGAGAGGGTGTGTCCGCACGTGGGAGAGATAAAGCTGCATGCTCTCCAGCTCAAAATTGCCATGGTAGCCGGCCGGGGCAAACACCACGACAACGTTGTCAATGAGGACTTGACCAGGAGCCTCATCACGGGAAAAGTCCAGCAACACAGGCTCAAACGAGGATTGCTGCGCCTGGAAGTCAACGACTTTGCGTAAAGCGGCGCCTTGAGGAACCAGCTGCATACTGTTTTGGTCAGTGACGTCTTGTACAAAGGCAATGCCTTGACGCTCGGTTCGGAGGGCAAACAGTAAAGTAGGAAACGTCTCAAAGTCTGCACGCCAAATCACATCAAAATAGATGCGGAAACGGCAGCCTATGCAGAGTCGTTCCGTCAAAGCATATGTGGCTTGACCTCTGTTGGCAAGAAACAAAACCTAGTGCAGCCACACGACACGACATATGCGTGAGAATACCAAAACACATCGAAAGAGCGGGACGTGCGAGCCCGTGCGAACGGGGGCGGAGACAGGAATACTTGAATGCCAGTGGACTAACCTGGTTCTCTTCTGCTGTTGGAACAGCTGACGAATGGGGTAAAAACACGCCGGCCATGCCATCTAACCACCAACCCATTGCTTCTCTGGCAAAGCTCGGTGCTTCAACTAAACGAGGAAAAGAAAATGCAAAATTGTCCACGTTCAACACCCGAAGACCAAGCGGGTTGCTCGTTGTGGCTGTTGTCGCACTTGTGGTTGGAGCAGGAGTTGCCCCACCCGCTCCATCGGGCACAGTTGTTGCGGTAGACACGGTTCGGCGACTAGTGGTCGGCACTCGAGAGGTTGGTTGCTGGGTGGGCACCGTGTCAATCGTCGTTGTTGTTGTTGTCGATGTGGTCGACATGCTGCTGGCATAGCCCAGCAAAGGAAGGCTCTCGAGGCTGGTTTCGACCCGAGCCAAGCGGATGTGATCAAAAAGCACAGTGTCAGCACCAATGGCCGCGATTGTCAGCTCCAGCCGTGTCACAATTGGTGGAATGCGAAACAAGAGGTGAACGTCCACCCATTGCTGTGGACGAATTTGCAGGTCTGTGGCCGACAGGGTTTGGCTCGTGAGCAACTGCTTGCTGATGCTCTCGCGCATTTCTAGCACTATGCGTGGTAGTGTCATGGCACCTCGCGGCCAGCCAATGGTTGCGACAAGTTGGCCGGTTTGGTTGGCTTCACTGGCCTGGCATATAATGTGTTGCTGTGCAACGCCCAAAGTTCCCATCTCGAGCGCCCAAGAACCCTCTGCAGGGACACGACTGGGCATGACGAGTGGCTCAGCGGTGAAATGAACGCGCGACGCAGTGCCAGAGAACTGCCATGCGCCGATGTCCTCCGATTCAAATGAGGGATTGATGACAAGCAGGTTTTGCAGCACCTGAATGCAACATTGCGAGGGTCTGGCAACCACGCCTAGCCAGCAGCATCATAAAGGTAGGTGAAAGGATTGACGGTCACGCCGGCAATATACAGCCCTGGCAGCATGCGAGCGTACCTGTGCCATGCACCTGACCCAAAATCACATAGGCGGGCTTCTTGTGATCGGCAGGAAGATAAACCAGATCGACCAAGGAGGCGGACCCCCTGGCAAAGATGGTGTCACCTGATAGCGGATCGTTGGGCAAAGTACTGGCCAGTGACACTGGCCAGACCAACGCGAGAGCAGGGGTTACCACTTGAACGCGATCTGCATCTATAGCCAGCGCCTTGGGGGCCCCCCAAATCGATGGGAGTTTGGTACTGGATGCTAAGCGGGTTTGGCCTGAGGATTGCAGCTCCCAAAGCTGAACGGCATTCTGGCCTGAACCTCTTCCCAAGAGAAGCGAGATGACGTCTACCGAAGGCTCATCTGCTTGTAGCGAGGAGTTGGTAGGGACAAAGGCAGCGGATGTGATTGCAGCCACACCCAGGTGTTGCCTCGTCTGTGCGACCTGTGTTCCGTCTGAACCGATCACGACCGTGTGTAAATAGCCTTGTTGCGTGCCGACCACTAGCGTGTTTTGGGAGACTAACAAGCCAACGCAGGTCCGTCATGCGTGGCGCTTCATGAGCATCAGCCACGAGTGTAGCCAGGAGCGAAAACTATATTCTTAGCGTCCACTCACCTCCAGAGCGGGGCATGAGGAGAGCAATGGTTGCCGCGTCGCCGTCAACAAGCTCAAGGCGGCCGATAGGGATGGTAGAAAATTGGCTGTTGCGATTGCGGAACCACGAAATGTGACCCGAAGTGTTGACGGCCAGCACGTCACCCAGGCCGCTGCCGGTGACGTCTAGAACCAGTGCGGCCACAAGGTTTGAGGCCGTGCCAACGAAGCGTTCGGTGAAGGAGAGGGGCCCAATCGTGGTTTTGTACCACATGATGGCCCCCAGGTCGGGTCGCCACAAAACAATGTCCTGTTCTGCGTCTTGATTGATGCGCCCGACGTCGAGGTGAAAGGCGTCCAAGTCGGGCGAGAGAAAGTCGCTGTTGACAAAGGCAATCACGCGTTCAAAGAGCTGGCCAGACGATGCTTGCTGGAACATTGACACCTTTGTGGACGTCACAGCAAACACGACCCGCTGATTTAAAAACGGTTTCGTGTGCAGCAGCCAGGTTCTTTCGCTAGCGCTCAAGATCTGAGGTGTAGCGGAGAGGTGTATCGATTGAATATCAAGTGAGCCGGTTGGCAGAACATGGAGGGTTGACATGTTATCTTGCGGGAAGACGAGTGTAGAAAGAGCAAGGCATGCATACCTGGTCGTTGGTCTCTGAAGCGAATGGTTGGCATTGTAGGTCATGACAAGGCAGTTGGGAAAACACGTGAGGGCGGAGGATCTGCTCCAAGGATTGTAGAGATACCTTGGTGGTAGCCAGAGGTGTGGAGTGATGAGATGAACAATTGAGCAGCATGGAGGGGCTGCAACAGGTTGATGGAGAGTGCAGCAAAATCAGACCTGAATGTTGTCAAACTCGATTTTGGAGTTGCTGCCCTGTGCGTTTAAGACAAGGATCAGCGGGGGCCGATTCGCGAGCAACGTGCTCTTGGGGTGGCTCGCAAAATCCAGGTCAAGCTGCATGGTGGTGAAGCGCCCGCTGGTGGTTGAGTTGGCTGTCACGGCCGGCACCTCGTGCTGGGCCTCAGCAATGAGCTGCAGTGTGTGACCTGCCGAAGCTGCCATTTCTGCATACACCTTTTAGGCCAAACGCACGCACATACGCACGCGCGCGCGCGCGTACACACACATACCGAGTGAGAGCAAGCCAAGACACAGCAAACAGGCGACAAGGTGTGTGCAGCTTGACGTGAGTGGTGCAGCAGCAGCTGAACAGTGTTCTGACCTGAAGATGAGCTGTGCACGGGAAGGAAAACGTTTTAGGCTGTCCCACTGCGGCCGAGATGGAGAGGGTAGCCACGGTTGGTGGCATAGAGCCAAGTCGCTGGCTGGCACTTGATCCACCAGAGAGAAGGAGCACGCGGGACCCAGAGGCGGGGGACGCGAGCGGTTGAGCTGCATGGTAGGAGGCCGTCGTCGGCGCATAGGTGGCTCCAAATCCCGTGAGCGACCATCCCTCAGGGTTGAGATTGAGGGATGGCGTGGTTCCCACAGCCTCGAATGAGGGATTGACCACCGGCCAGGACCAGTGAGCAGCCGCCGTGGCCGACGAGCTCAGGACAAGAACAAGGGTGATGAAGGCGAAGAAGCGGATTCGAAGCCCGGACCAAGCCATCGTTTGTGGTTGCGCCATGCAGAGTAGCGAGCGGTGGCAATGCAAGCGGCTGGGGACAAACTGCCAAGAGGGGCATGAGCTTAGGGTCGCGCGTGCAGTGCGTGCACCCCTTGCAAGCAAGAGGACGACAAGTGACGCTCAATCTGTACGCAGGGGCGTGGTCTGCTGCCTGGGCGCAAAAGTCGGGTGCGGCAACAGGGCTGAGCCAAAACTGGACGGCATCGCTGCCGACGCCGAGACAGCGTGTTACGCTTGCAGCCCGGGGCGATGGATGGACCAGCATGAACTTTTGTGCCGGGGAAGGAGTTGATTCCCTCGCAACGCTTCGGGGCGCCCAGTGAACGAGGCACGACACACCCATCGCCAACAGGTGCCTCATCGATCTCATGACATACAAATCCAAGTGTTGCGAGCAAACACACGACGACAGCAGGGCTGACGACCCTGGGCACTCTGGTCAATTCCTCCGCAACCCCAAAAGGATCATGTGTGCAAGCATGCATGCTCACACACACCCCCACACACACACTCTCTCTCTTTGTCTCTGTCTCTCTGTCTATCTCTCTCTCTTTGTTACATGTGGTAGTTGTGCTTTTCCTTTGTATCATCTCTCTTTGTCTCTCTGTCTCTCTGTACATCTCTGTCTCTCTGTAATCTCTGTCTCTCTAAATCTCTCTCTGGGTCTGCTGTGTCTCTCTGTCTCTGTCTGCTGTGTCTGTGTCTGCTGTGTCTGGGTGTCTGTCTGGTCTCTCCTCTTCCTCTATAGATTTTTTTCCATCATCTCTATCTCTTGATGTCCGTATCTGTCGTATAAATGCATTTGCCCGTGTGTGTGTGTGTGTGTGTGTGTGTGTGTGTGTGTGTGTCTGCGTCTGATCCGTGTCTCTGTGTGTACATATCCCCGTGCCGCTGTCCTTTGTGACTTCCTCCTTCTGGGTTTAGACCATTGTTTGGGAAGTTGTGATCAACTCTTCATGGGCTCGGTTCGGGAGAAAACCTTTTTGGCCATCCCAATTGTTGCAATCCGACAGCAAAAAGCTCCAGAAAGGATTACAGACACGAGCCAGTCGGATGGATCAAGCGCCAAACGCCTCGAGGAACTTACAAGGAAAAAAATCGAGGCGGGCGAGATGTATACCGGTTAGTTTCTTGGTTGCCGGGTCCATCGGCAAAGAAATAGGAAACATGAAAGACAAACAGAAGACCAAACAAGGACACGCACACCGCACGTCCACCTCTTAGTTCTTAAAGTTCTCCCAGAGCTGGCCAATCATGGCCTCGTCTTCCAGCTTGAACGTGTTGCGGCAAAAGTTGAAAAACTTGCTCTGCTTCTTCGGGCGATTGGGAGTAGACTTGAGACGCGTCAGGTACTCCTCAAACTGCCAAAGGCGAAGAAGCGAGCGAAGGAGGCAAACCCGCGCCAAGGCTCGTTAGCAGACGGCCATAAACCGCAACACAACCCTCCTCCTATTGAGGGCGTAATGCCATCACATTGCCCTCATGACCGAGATTGGAGATTTCGCCTACCTGGGCTGAACCGCTGCTGGCCTTGCTAGGGGTCTCTGACTTGGCAGCCGTCTTCTTGGCAGCCTTCTTGGTCACCGGTGTCTTCACGGCCGACGCTGGTGTGTCCTCCTCCTCATCATCTAAAATTGCGTGAGCATACAGATACCAGAGTCAGCGGTTCACCCATCAATGGATCTGAAAAAAACACGGCTAGCGCGTCGATAAACAAATCTCGCACCATCGAGCTCTTCATCATCCTCATCGTCTTCATCATCCTCATCTGGAAAATACCGACAAAAAAAAATGTGTGTGTGGGGTGTGTGTGGGGTGGGGGGCCTCGACGTCAGACCCGCCTTCACAGTGCTCAGAAAATCATAGACACACAGACACACAAACACACAGACACACAAACACAGGAGAACGGAAGGCAAAAAACTAAAGAGGCAGGACGGCGTGGCAAGCAACAAACGCACCATCGGGCACGGTCATGCTCAAGTCCAACTATAAGCCAAGAAAGCAACGGACCGGCAGCAGCATCAAATTAGGCATCCACGGACTATAATAATTTACAAGACGATTATGCATCCTGCGCTTGACACAAGCCTTTGGACTGGCAATTCTTACCTCGGCGTCTTCATCATCCTCGTCGTCCTCATCGTCCTCATCTTCCATGACATCCATGGTCAATTGCAACTTGCTTTCCTCCTGGCCGGCCACGTCATCCTCTTCGTCTTCCTCGTCGTCCTCCTCATCAATCTATGAAGATGAGAACATTTATCCCGAGATCATGAGGAGATGCCCAAAGCGCTCTTGCGTTGATGACATAGGATGTCATGAAAAACTTCTTGCCGCGTAAAACATCCTGTTACCTTGGCACGCTTGTTGCTGTTGGAAGCACCCTTGCCTCGCTTGGCATTGAGCACGAGCTCAGGGGCCTCCTCGAGGTCGTCTGTATTGGTCACAAGGAGGAAACAAAGCATTGACAGACGTGTGATAAGAAAATCTGCTGGCCGGACACGTCCAAAGAAACCAAAAGCAAGTGCTGGCTCTTACCATCATCCTCCAAAACCTCGATGATGGGAGCTGGCGAGGCGAGGCAGGTATGAAGGTATGAAATGGGGTCAGAATAATATTGTAAAGTTAGCCTCCCAGAACATTGTAAACGTGACAAGCGGTTGTTTGCAAGCAGCCCTCAACAACCGTCAAGAAGAACTGTACGACGCACAATCGACATCATCTTCCTGGTCCGATGAATCCTCGAGGGTAACCACGCGGCCAGTTTGCTGTTTTGTGCAAGAGCCACCCGAGCAGCACGAAGGTGAGGACCTACATAAATTTTAAGAGCATGGTCCAAAGCCAAGCGTACAAACAAAAAAAAAGAGACAGGGAGTGGAAAGAGGGGCAGCAAAGAAGGCTCAGCCAGCAAGGAAAAGGTGGTCATCGGGATCAAAAGCTGACCGAGTCAAGGTGATCATCATCATCGAGGTCATCTTCATCAGACTCATCTTCGTCGTCGCTATCCCCCAAAATGCCATGCTCCTGCAGCTGCTGCTCGACGTCAAACCAGATCGGTTGTATTTATATCAAAAGCACGGTAGGGCCGCAAAGAGGAAGAAAACACACACCATTAGCGGTACACCTTATTGTGCAGGGGCACGACAGGTCTACGAGTCGCATTCAAAGAACAAACCATCATGGTCTCCTGGACTTGCTCATGGTCAGTCAGCTCATTGCCGATGATGTGGACAGGGCCATCACCCTGCTTGATGCTGAAAGTCACGGCGTCATCAAAGACCAGGTCCAACGTGTGCTGGTCAATCTATCTCAAAGCGAGCCAGTGGCGGGCAGGTGAGCGTGCAGCTGGAAGAATGGCTACAACCCACGGGAGATAACCATCAAAGTCCCTTCTCGATGACCATGACCAGTCAGTTTATTGATTTTATAATATTCTTCCCAAGAACAAGGGCAAATCAATCAGGGCACGGTCTTTAACAAGATGGGACACTTACGTGGCCTGGGCGGAGGGTGGAGAGCACAAAGCTGGCCGGCTCGCTGTCGGGACCATCAACGGAGACCTGCACCTACAGATTTCAATATGAAGCAAAGAATGAATGCTGCCAGGACGGCATTCAAACGATGGCAACCTGTGCTCATCCCCGTCCGCCCTGTCATGGCTTGCCAACGTTGGCAAGGCAGACACATAACAGTACACTCTACTTACCACGACCGTCTTGGACTTGGCAGCCGGGTCCAAGGCCAGCTGGGTGATGCTAAGGCTGTTGAAGGGCGTGTCAGGCTCCCAGGTCACCTCTGTGCCTTTGGAGATCTTACCACCTTCGAGTGGCGCACACGCGGCACATTGGGGTGAGCAGGTGACCGAGGCTCCCTACCCGACGGGACCAGGCAGTGCACGCACCCCAGAACAGCGTCGGTGGCATGCCCATGGCATTCTCCACCTGCGCCACCATCTCCTCAACGTTGATGTCCGAACCCATGTCACTACCGCTCTCGCTGCCGCTCATGCTGCCGGTTTCCTACAAGGTGCCAGAAAATCACCAGCTAAAGGCCAAGGAAGAGGTCAACTTGGGCCGCCGAATGCAAGAGCAACCAATACAAATACACCCAGGGAATGGATAGAGTCCCTGTCATGGCTACCCTCCCTCTCCCTCTCCCAAACCAGTGCCCATGCCAGAAACGTCTCCACCCCCGCCCCCGCTGCCATCTGCCGCTGCCATCGCTCTCACTGACCGCTCGTCAAGAAAATTCGAGAGAGAGAGAGAGAGAGAGAGAGAGAGAGAGAGAGGAGCACGCGGTGATGATCTAGTGTGATCAAAGGCACACTTTACCATTGGAACAAGTATTTTAGGGGGCAAGATACCATGAGAGACCAGGCTCCACCTTGGCCATATAAAGTGAAATACTTTACTTTCTCATCGAGGTCATGAATGTAAAATACTTCTTGTACAAACTGCACAGCCTCTATGTGTGTGTGTGTGTGTGTGTGTGTGTGTGTGTGTGTGTGTGGAGCGTCACGGGTCGAGCTGCTCACAGTCGAACGGGACCGGATTCGTATGCCTTGGCCTTGATGGTGGGAGTGCAAATGCACAGCGGCAGTCAGGATACACGGGTAGATAAATTTTACTCCAGTTACAGATGCACATGGGACAAGGACGATTCGAAGAACTTCAAGACGACTACAGACAAACAAGTCAACACCTAAAGCGTCGGCTGCGTCAGAGCTAATAAAAAGAAGACCGAAGTGGGCCTGAATTGCGATAAATGTCAAACGCTTGGCGCTGCATCGGCAAAAGCAGGCAACGGGCAAGTGGTCTAGCACCGAGAACTGACAGCCGAGTCCAGGGCGTAGACTACTCTTTTCTTGGCGCGCACGAGCAAATTGGGTTATTAGACGGGGATAGGAAGGCGACGACGAGAATGAGGTCATGCTAAAATCCGATCCAGAAATCAAATGGTGCTGTCGTCAAACTCGAGGGCGCTGGCCTCAACGGAGGTAGCCGCCTCGCGGCGTTGTGTGCGTGCCCTGCATGCAACGAACAACCGATTTGAACCATGTGAGACAGCGTGCGGCACAGCAAGAAAAGACACAACCACAACAAGCCGAGTCATGCGCCAGATAAAGAATGCTACGCACCGATACATGGCCACGCCCACGGCCAACAAGGCCACCAGCGCCACGCCGCCCACAGCAGCCACAGTTGCGGCCACTGCGCTCGAGTCTAGTGAACCATCGGGGATGGGGTCGTGTGATCGGGATGAGATAAAACAAGGCTGTCAGCAGAACAGGAGCAAACCGACAACGCTGGAGAGCAGGGACTCACTGCTCGAGCTGTCACCTTCGTCGGCTGCAGCGGCCTCTGAATCGCCGACTTGCGACCCCTTGGCCACACAGCGGCACTCGCGGCAACCAGCATCAGAATAGTAGTCGATGGCTTCGGCGTCAACCTTGCAGCTAAGATAGGATAATGAGCACCGTAGCGTCGCCAATATCCGTGAGATCAAATAGCCCTGCACCCGTTGATTGCAAGGAGCAAATGTGGAAATTCGTGGCACTTGATGCGCAACAGTCAAACGTACTTGCAAGGCCGGTAAGTAGGGCAAGTCTCAGAGGCACGAGTTGTTTCTGCGGCGCGCGCTGTGGTCGTGGTCTCACGAGGACGAGTCTCCGGGGCTGCAGTGCTGACTGGCGCTCGTGTCTCCGGGGCCGAGACAGTGGGCAACGCCTTGCAATAGCATGTGAGGCAACCGTCCACCATCTCCGTCACAGCCTGAGCTGTTGGCTTGCAGCTGTCAGAGGTTGGCGGCACGAGTGCAGCGTGGCACGTGAGAATGCAAATGGCTGGTCGAGTGTGCTGAGCGCTGCGCAAGCTGAGCATGAAAATCGAGGCAGCTGGGTTTGCTTACTTGCAAGGACGGTACGATGGGCAGGGACGTTCGGTCGTGGTTGTAGTAGGACGTGCAGTGGTCGTCGAGGTCGTCGTCACTGGGCGCCGTTTGGTCGTGGTTGTCGCACGCTCAGTGGTTGTAGTTGTTGGAGCACGAGTTACAGGTGGCGCCTCAGTAGGAAGAGCCTTGCAGTAGCATGTGAGGCAGCCATCCACAATCTCCGTCACAGCTTCAGCGGTGGGTTTGCAGCTGTTGACAAGAAAGTAAATTCAAAAACAAAAACAATCGTGAGCACCAAGCAATGCCACCTGTGGCATCGGCATATGGAAAGTGTGGCTGCCAAGGCGCAACAAGACGCATGCGTTACGGATACGTACTTGCAAGGGCGATAAGAGGGGCAAGGGCGCTGAGTCGTGGTGGTCGTGGTGGGGCGGCGCGTGGTTGTGGTCGTTGTAGCAGGACGGCGTGTAGTGGTGGTCGTTGTAGCAGGACGGCGTGTAGTGGTGGTCGTTGTAGCAGGACGGCGCGTAGTAGTGGTCGTTGTAGTATCGGGGCGGCGCGTGGTCGTGGTCGTCGTAATAGGACGGCGCGATGTGGTTGTGGTTTCCTCAATAGGGGCATCGGGATCCCGAACGCAACGGCAGAAACGGCATCCACGCTCAACATAGTACTCCAACAGGGCAGTTGGCTTGCACCTAAGTATTGTACACAAATCGCGGCGCAACAATGAGGGATGCTTTATGCATATTGACGACTTGAGATGATGAATCCAGAGCGAGCAAACAACTATAACTGCTGAGCAAAAGGGTCAGAGCAAGCTCGAGCCGACAAACCTGCACTCGGGCTCAGGACCACAGTAAGCCGGGCGAGTCGTTGGAGGCTCTTCTGTGGTTGCCTCTTCTGTGCTTGTGGAGGTGGAGGTGGAGGTGGAAGTGGAGGAGCTTGTTTCTGTGGTTGGCTCATCTGTGATTTCCTCCGACGATGTGGAGGTGGAGGTTGAGGTCGAGGTTGAGGTTGAGGTTGAGGTCGAAGTCGAGGTCGAAGTTGAGGTCGAAGTGGAAGTGGAAGTGGATGTGGATGTGGACGTGGACGTTTCAGTTGTAGGCTCATCTGTCAATTCCTCTGAAGAAGTGGAGGTAGAAGTGGAAGTGGAAGTGGAGGTGGAAGTCGAGGTCGAAGTCGAGGTGGAAGTCGAGGTCGAAGTCGAGGTGGAAGTCGAGGTCGAAGTGGACGTTTCAGTGGTAGGCTCATCAGTCAACTCTTCTGACGAAGTCGAGGTCGAAGTGGAGGTCGAGGTCGAAGTGGAGGTCGAGGTCGAAGTGGAAGTTGAGGTGGAAGTTGAGGTGGAAGTTGAGGTGGAGGTGGAGGTCGAAGTCGAGGTCTCGGTTGTAGGCTCGTCGGTCAGCTCTTGAGAAGACGTGGAAGTGGAGGTCGAAGTGGAAGTGGAAGTGGAGGTCGAAGTGGAAGTGGAGGTCGAAGTCGAAGTGGAGGTCGAAGTCGAAGTCGAAGTCGAAGTCGAAGTCGAGGTCGAAGTCGAGGTCATCTCTTCAGTGGTAGGCTCCTCTGTTGCCTCTTGGGCGAGGATACAGCGAAGATGGAAGTTGCCGGTTCCCGAAACTTCATAGCCTGAAATTGATTAAGAATTGCGTGTGAGAGGTTTGCAGACTCGAGGCACGCACGCAGCACGCAAACTCTCATGTTCCGAGAGCGAATCGACCCTCTTTCAGCACAAAATCAACTTACCACTCGGGCACTCATCCAAACATTCACCCTCGAAGAAGACAGCTCCGTTTTTGCAGACCTGGCACTCGCCGCGAACACCCTCGAGGCTGAAAGCACACTCCCAGCAGTTGCGGCCACAAGTGCACGTGTCATTGTTGGCAAGTTGGCGTCCATTTTGGCAAATTTCTGGCATAACGCAGCTGCATTCGGGGCAGCCACCTCGCGAAGCGGTAAAGACCTACACCAAACAAAAGCGGGTTTGGTGATGTACAAACAAAACAATGAGAAGACACACTTGTCCACCATACTGTGTTGGTGGCACAGACCCGAGCACACTATGATGATGGAGCAGGTGAAACGTACCCGAACAGCATTGGGCTTGCAATTGCAGTTTTCAACGACATTGTCGTCGGGACGGCGCGTCGTCGTTACGGGGCTGTTGGAAGGAGTTGAAGTCGTGGGATTGCCCGAAGCGACACAGCGACATTCCTCACAGCCGTTGCGATCTGCCACAATGACTGAGATGGCGCCGGGCTTGCAGTTGCAGGGAGAGTACGTGGGGCAGGGGGCCTCGGTGGTGGTGGTCACGCGACGAGTGGTCGTGGTAGTGGTAGGGGCCTCGGTGGTGGTGGTGACACGACGAGTGGTCGTGGTGGTGGAGCTTGGTGCCTCACCTGGCAGGCAGCGGCAGACCAAGCAGCCATCACGATCATACTCGTTGGTGGGGATGGCGCCGGGCTTGCAGTTGCAGGGAGAGTACGTGGAGCACTATGGATTGAACATCATATTCGGCAGAATGAGATTTTGCCGGTGATGGGGTTTCGCTGCGGTTTCAAAGCACAAGCACACCAACCGGCTCTCGGGTGGCTTCGTGATCGCGTCGTTGACGCTGGCTGACTGTTGTTGTAGTGGGGAAGCTTGATTCGCTAGAATATGAAAACGGCATGAGATGTTATTGTGCGCTTTTGGCTGGTAGCGTGTACAGTGCCCGACGGACAATTTTGTTCGCCAGCAGGTTAAACTTACAACATGCATTGATCGGGCAAATCTGGCAAGCAGGTGCTTCCTTGCTCGACGCCATTGTATTCACAGGTGTAGCCATCTTCAATGCCACAGATGCCTGAGCAGCCATCGCCGTTGAAGCGATTGCCATCATCCTAAGTTGCAAAAGCAAATCCACCGATGAGGATGGCGCGATGCCTCCTGGCGTCCTGGGGATTTATGAGAGGCGGGCAGGAGCAAACTTACGCAGGTCTCTCCGGGTTGCAATCGCTTGTCACCACATTCCTAGGCGGAGGCAGCCACCGAGTACGTGAGGCCGGCGACCAAGAATTCAAGGCCGGTGATGAGCAGCGACGGGCGCACAACTCTATGCAACTTACGGCGGTGATCACAGCCACGAGGGTGGCCAGGATCAAGAAGCGCAACATGACGACGTTCAAGTGGCGCAGCGCGGCAGCA
>NW_001865081.1:59724-60141 GCF_000002865.3 Monosiga brevicollis MX1
CTGTTTTGGTCAGTGACGTCTTGTACAAAGGCAATGCCTTGACGCTCGGTTCGGAGGGCAAACAGTAAAGTAGGAAACGTCTCAAAGTCTACACGCCAAATCACATCAAAATAGATGCGGAAACGGCAGCCTATGCAGAGTCGTTCCGTCAAAGCATATGTGGCTTGACCTCTGTTGGCAAGAAACAAAACCTAGTGCAGCCACACGACACGACATATGCGTGAGAATACCAAAACACATCGAAAGAGCGGGACGTGCGAGCCCGTGCGAACGGGGGCGGAGACAGGAATACTTGAATGCCAGTGGACTAACCTGGTTCTCTTCTGCTGTTGGAACAGCTGACGAATGGGGTAAAAACACGCCGGCCATGCCATCTAACCACCAACCCATTGCTTCTCTGGCAAAGCTCGGTGCTTC
>NW_001865081.1:71821-73510 GCF_000002865.3 Monosiga brevicollis MX1
GGGCTTGCAGTTGCAGGGAGAGTACGTGGGACAGGGGGCCTCGGTGGTGGTGGTGACACGACGAGTGGTGGTAGTGGTGGGAGCCTCGGTGGTGGTGGTCACACGACGGGTGGTCGTGGTAGTGGTAGGGGCCTCGGTGGTGGTGGTGACACGACGAGTGGTCGTGGTGGTGGAGCTTGGTGCCTCACCTGGCAGGCAGCGGCAGACCAAGCAGCCATCACGATCATACTCGTTGGTGGGGATGGCGCCGGGCTTGCAGTTGCAGGGAGAGTACGTGGGACAGGGGGCCTCGGTGGTGGTGGTGACACGACGAGTGGTGGTAGTGGTGGGAGCCTCGGTGGTGGTGGTCACACGACGGGTGGTCGTGGTGGTGGAGCTTGGTGCCTCACCTGGCAGGCAGCGGCAGACCAAGCAGCCATCACGATCATACTCGTTGGTGGGGATGGCGCCGGGCTTGCAGTTGCAGGGAGAGTACGTGGGACAGGGGGCCTCGGTGGTGGTGGTGACACGACGAGTGGTGGTAGTGGTGGGAGCCTCGGTGGTGGTGGTCACACGACGGGTGGTCGTGGTAGTGGTAGGGGCCTCGGTGGTGGTGGTGACACGACGAGTGCTCGTGGTGGTGGAGCTTGGTGCCTCACCTGGCAGGCAGCGGCAGACCAAGCAGCCATCACGATCATACTCGTTGGTGGGGATGGCGCCGGGCTTGCAGTTGCAGGGAGAGTACGTGGAGCACTATGGATTGAACATCATATTCGGCAGAATGAGATTTTGCCGGTGATGGGGTTTCGCTGCGGTTTCAAAGCACAAGCACACCAACCGGCTCTCGGGTGGCTTCGTGATCGCGTCGTTGACGCTGGCTGACTGTTGTTGTAGTGGGGAAGCTTGATTCGCTAGAATATGAAAACGGCATGAGATGTTATTGTGCGCTTTTGGCTGGTAGCGTGTACAGTGCCCGACGGACAATTTTGTTCGCCAGCAGGTTAAACTTACAACATGCATTGATCGGGCAAATCTGGCAAGCAGGTGCTTCCTTGCTCGACGCCATTGTATTCACAGGTGTAGCCATCTTCAATGCCACAGATGCCTGAGCAGCCATCGCCGTTGAAGCGATTGCCATCATCCTAAGTTGCAAAAGCAAATCCACCGATGAGGATGGCGCGATGCCTCCTGGCGTCCTGGGGATTTATGAGAGGCGGGCAGGAGCAAACTTACGCAGGTCTCTCCGGGTTGCAATCGCTTGTCACCACATTCCTAGGCGGAGGCAGCCACCGAGTACGTGAGGCCGGCGACCAAGAATTCAAGGCCGGTGATGAGCAGCGACGGGCGCACAACTCTATGCAACTTACGGCGGTGATCACAGCCACGAGGGTGGCCAGGATCAAGAAGCGCAACATGACGACGTTCAAGTGGCGCAGCGCGGCAGCACCAGGTTGAACGATGGGCTGAGGTGTTTTGACAAGGTGAATGTGTTGCCGGCAGGGGCGTGTGTTGGATGACTGAAGCCTTGTTCGCACTCTAGGCGGGGAGGAAGGAAGAGGAAGGCGGTAGGCCGAGATGATGGGCAGCAGAGGAAGGAGAAAAATGCCTGTTGAGCTTGCCACGATCGATCATGTACGAGGGGCTGGCAATGCAGGTGGGCAAGACATGATCACGATGGTGGACGATCGACGCTCCTGGCTGTGCCAGAGC
>NW_001865081.1:74433-75518 GCF_000002865.3 Monosiga brevicollis MX1
GGCTGTGGTGTCAAGGACAGCCGTGTGACGACGAAGATGCTGGTCCAAAGTAGAAGAAGGTGCAGGCGGTGGTGGTGGTGGTGCAGGTGGTGGAGAGGGAAGGAGGATCGTTTGCACATGCTGCCGTGTGTGCCCTCGGAAGAAAAAAAAGAAAAAAATACTCGAAAGGGCCGCGTTGATCCGTGTCCGCTCACCTCGATCAACAGGGTGTGTGTGAGGGCGCGCAGAAAGAGGGGTTTCTGGTGGTGTTGTCGTCGAGGTGTATGAGTCGGGGTAGAAACGGTTCAGTGGCGGTTCAGTGGCGGTTCAGTGGCGGTTCAGTGGCTCAAGAGGGGAACCCTCCCCCCATCGGCAGAAAGAGTGTCCGCTGTTGCCGGGGAATAAGCCCCGTTGCCGGGCGTTGAACCTTTCCCCCTCTCTGTTCCCCGCTGTCCCATTCACGTGCATTCATGCATATGCACATCCTCACACACCCACACCCCGACGCAGCCCGCAGAACGGTCGAGTCACCCGCCCCGCCCCACGGCGACACAAGGACGCCACATCAACGCCCAGTACCCCCCTCTCTTGTTGCACTGCCATGCTCCTCTCTCTCTCTCTCTAGAACTCTCTCTTGATCTCTCTCTCTCTCTCTCTCTTGAGCTCTCTTTCTCTCTCTCTCTCTCTCTCTCTTGAGCTCTCTCTCTCTCTTGAGCTCTCTCTCTCTCTCTCTCTCTTGAGCTCTCTCTCTCTCTCTCTCTCTCTCTCTCTCTCTCTCTTTCTCTCTCTTGAGCTCTCTCTCTCTTGAGCTCTCTCTCTCTCTCTCTTGAGCTCTTGAGCTCTTGAGCTCTCTCTCTCTTGAGCTCTCTCTCTCTCTTGAGCGCTCTCTCTCTCTCGCTCTCTCTCTCTTGAGCTCTCTCTCTCTTGAGCTCTCTTGAGCTCTCTCATATGCTCTCTCTCTCTCTTTTGATCTCTTCTTTTGATCTCTCTTTCTCTCCCTAAATCCTAAATCTCTCTTCTCTCTCTCCCTATGTTTCTCTCTCTCTCTCCCCCCTTCTCTTTCTCAAACCAACCAAACCAATGATGATTCACTCTCTCTCTCTCCC
>NW_001865081.1:89415-91253 GCF_000002865.3 Monosiga brevicollis MX1
GGAACCTGCGACACTTGGCTCGGCTGGGCCTACTGCAAGTGTGCGGATGGATACTCGGGCAGCCTNTGCGAGACGCAGGACACGACTCGGGCTCCCACGACCACCCGCGCCCCTACCACCACCACCACCACCACCACCACTACCCGGGCTCCCACCACCACCCCTAACCCCTGCGACTCGCACACTTGCAAAAACGGCGGTACCTGCCGCATTTCCAACGGTCGTGCGTACTGTGACTGCAAGGATGGCTACTCCGGGTCCCAGTGCGAGACTCGTATCACCACCACACCCACCCCAACCACCAAATGGGATCCGTGCAACTCGGTCGACTGCAAGAATGGCGGAACCTGCGACACTTGGCTCGGCTGGGCCTACTGCAAGTGTGCGGATGGATACTCGGGCAGCCTTTGCGAGACGCAGGACACTACTCGGGCTCCCGCCACCACTCGTGCCCCTACCACCACCACTACAACAGTCGACTCAGACATTTGCCGAACAGGATCATACAAGGACAACTTCAGCTCAGGTGGCTATTCTGGCAATGATGGCTCGCTTCACTTTGCGACATCGTGGCAAGAGTATGACGTCAAGGGCCACGGCTCAGCTGGCGGTTATGCCTTGGTTTATAACGGAGATCTTTATCTTCACGGTCAAAGCGATGGATCGGGCGATACCTATGCTTATCGTCTGGCAAATCTGCGAAACGTGCGGTCAGCTCAGCTTGCAGTCACCTTTCACTTCGTTGGCGATGTGGAGGACGATGACAAAGGGTTTATCGCTGTCAGCCCCGATCACGGTAACACGGTCCAGTACCTCGACTTTATTCGGGCTGCGGATTGCAGGGGCAATACTCTGACTCGTACGTATGACATTTCATCTTATACCTCGGCAGAGTTTGTCGTCGCTTTTGGTGTCAAACAACAGATGAAGGGCGACAGCGAGTACTTTGTGATTGACGCGATGGAGATTGTGATTGAGGCATGCGACTCTGTCGTCACCACGACTTCGACCGCTCGCCCAACTACCACCACGACAACGACGACGACCGCTCGCCCAACCACCAAGCCTGCCGATACCTGCCTGCGAGAGGTGGCTTGTGAAGCTGCACCCAAAGAGGCCTGCGATCAGGAGTCGGCCCAAATGGCCCTTGACTGTGGTCCCGGACTTGTCATTCAGGTGGCTGGTGCTTTCTATGGTCGGATGGACACGACCACCTGCGAGGATCCTCTGCACCGCGCCAACAGCATGGTCTATGACCAATGTTTTCTTGATATCGAAGCATATGTGGAGCGTCAGTGCCAAGGCCAAGAATCATGCGCTTTGACAGCGTGCAATGCTTTTGTTGGCCAGGACCCCTGTGTCGACACGTACAAATACCTGCAGGTGGACTATCGATGCGTAGCACCACGTGAAGTGGAAAGTGAAGAACCCCACTGCAACGAACCAGTGCAGCCAACCACGACCACGACCACTACTGCTCGCCCCACGACCACGACCACCACGACAGCGCGTCCCACCACCACGACCACGACCACTGCTCGCCCCACCACCACAACCACCACGACGGCGCGTCCCACCACAACAACTTCAGCACAACAATGCCCTGACCTGCCCTTTGAACTGACCAATAATGGGCTTGGTTTTACCAATGGAGATGTCTTCCAAGACGGAGATACAGTCAACATTCAGCTTGCTGATGGCTCTGGCGCCAGCATCCATTTTGAAGGAAAATGCCAGAACCGGGACACATATGAATGTGCCGGGAAACGCCACGAAATTGCCCAGTACATTGGCGAGAGCTTTGTGCCGTGGTCTTTGTTTGACCTCGAAGCCCAGCA